>NC_068303.1:37997719-38126000 GCF_025860055.1 Xyrauchen texanus
ACACTGTTTTCCGATTATGTAAAGACCTTTCTGAAATTTAAACAGGAGGCCTCAGACTATCCCTCTCAAGTAGTCACCGATTCAGACAAAAAAGCCTATATCGATGATTACTTTAAAAAAGAAGGGATTAACTTCGATCCTGCAAGGATCTGTCACAACCCTGCTCAGAGATCTATCAACAAATTGTTGCTGAATAGTCTGTGGGGGCGTTTTTCAATGAGAGAAAATCTACCCACTTCTAAACTTTTGAAAGACCCAGAAGAATTTGCTCACATCATATTTGGCTGTCAGTATGACGTTAAATATTTCACATTCGTGTCTGATGAAATTGCGCTGGTGCAGTACAAACATGACGATGGAGCCATGTACAACTCATGGGATGTGAATATATTTCTGGGGGCCTTTACAACAGCACATGCACGGTTAGAATTGTATAGCCTTATGGATAAATTGGGTGACAGATTGTTGTATAGCGACACAGACAGCGTTATCTTTATCTCTAGAGACGGTGATTGGGAACCTCCTCTGGGTCCTTATTTAGGAGATCTGACTGACGAAATCGGCAATGATGATCACATCACAGAATTTTGTTCAGGAGGGCCTAAAACATGCGGATATCGCACTGCAAAAGGTAAAGTGTGTATGAAAGCAAAGGGTATAACTTTGAATGCTGAAAATTCTATGGCGATTAGATTAGACACTTTGATCGGTCTTGTTGACAGTTATGTAAAATCGCATGACACCAAACACGTCCTAGCCTACACAGACAACATCGTGAGGAATAAAAAGAACTTCACTTTGCAAAACAAGTCAGTTGTTAAAAAGTTTCAAGTGGTGTATAATAAGAGGCAGCTATTCCCTGATTATACAACTCTACCATATGGCTACTGATAATTTTTTAAATCACTGCAGTGTGCGGGAGGTTGATGGTTTTGATTTTAGACTTCAACATCCTTTTTCATGTGTAATAAGTGGACCTTCAAATTCTGGAAAGTCTTATTTTGTAAAAATGTTGTTGGAAAATGCTGTAAATATGATTTCTAAAAAGATTGAAAACATTGTGTACATTTATGATTGCTGGCAACCTATGTATGATGAACTGTATAAATTGTATAACATTAAATTTGTGGAAGGAATACCGCAATCTCTGAATGATGATGTTTTATTACCTGTCAATAAAACAAATCTGTTAATAATTGACGACATGATGAAGGAGGCAAGTGGAAACTCTGAAGTGGAAAAGTTATTCACTCAATACGTTCACCATAGAAACCTCAGCGCTATATATATTGTGCAGAATTTATTTTTCCAAGGTAAATCCAGCAGAACCATCAGTTTGAATACAAATTATTTAATATTGTTTAAGAATCCTCATGATAACAATCAGATAAATGTGTTGGGAAAACAAATGTACCCCGGAAATACAAAATATTTTATGGAATGCTGTCAAGATGCTACCAATCAGCCTTTTGGATACCTCATGATAGACTATAAAGCAAAAACCCCTGAATGTTTTCGTCTCAGAATGGGGTTGCTTTCAAACCAGCCAGTAGTTTACATTCAAAAAAGAAAACCGTGATTTTGGTAAAATGTCTGCTAGACTATCTAGAAACCTCCCCCTGTTAAAAATGCTATTTAAAGCGACCCCCATGCAAAGGTGTCTTATTATGCAATCAGCATCTGACGAGCTCATTTTAACATTGTGTGAGATTGCATTTAATGACTCTATGGCACAATCCCACTAACGACACAGCAACACAAACGGTTGAAGAGGAGAAGTACTGAAATTAAATACATAGCCAATAAAAAGATTGGTGTGTCCAGAAAAAAACGCTTGATCAACCAGAGAGGATTTCTTCTTCCGCTTTTGAGCATAGCAGTCCCCTTTATTACAAGTCTGATAACGGCTAAACAAGGTTGAAGATGGAGTATGCTGAGAAGCTGTTTTTAATGTCTCAAAACCAAATAGATAAACTGAAGATGTCCAATACCCGAGAGTCTATTCAACAAACCGTGGAAGACGATCTGGATGTTGCTATAAGAAACATTTTGAATAAAGACAATTTGGATACTCATGAGAAGGCTAAGCTTTACACCTCGGCTTTACAAAGATTTTTAACGGTAGTTAAACAGGGTGATCGAGATAGTAACACATTAACGCTTGCATTAACATCCCCCAATGAGTCTCGCAAAGAGCAATCTGTTAACCCTGTTGAAGATATTATAGCAGATGTATTGAAAAATGTCCCATTGAGATGTGTGAAAAATGCAAGATACATCATGGATAAAATGTCTAAAGCCAAAGAAATGGCATCTTGGAACGATTCGGGGGAGTTTGTATTTAAAGGCATTACTATACAGGGATCACATGTGATGGATCTTGTAAAGAGTATTACGGCTCTGCATAATATTAGGGATGACCGTAGACCTCATGGATGGACTGAGTTTTTGCAGGCAATTGCTACTTTAAACATCCCCTATTCAACAGTGCCAAACCATAAGGTTAGACGTGTAATAAGTTCATTTAAAACCAAACCGTCTACATCGCCCTCTACCTCTACGGGTCAAAGAATGTATTTAAGTACACCTTCTTCTAAGGATCACCGTTTAAATCACCATCTCTTCTTGATCAAAACGTATGGCTGTCATTTTGATATTGTATAATTGTATATTCATTTTTGTACAAATTAATCATATGGTATTCAATAAAGCTATGACATTGGTACATTTGACATTGTGCTCTTTTTATTTATTAGAAGCAAACATTTACAAATCATGTATTTAACATAAACGTTTCACCCATTTGCACACATTGCATACACTTAAATGTAGTACTATTACAATGAGTTATCCTTAGTTTTTTCACAAAATGCAATACATATTCATCATTTTTAATTAAATCATCGCTATAAAGCATCATAACATCATCGTAAGCAGGACCTCGAATCATATGATATAGAAAGAAAATACAATGATGACCGCATGTGTCAGACATAAAATGCTGAACTTGTTTAGCTGAATATTGAATGCGTGTTGAATTCGTTTTTAGAAAGGCAGTGATTGATACAGGAAAACGAATAAAATCAGGACTATTACCGAAACTGTCAAAGAAAAATGCTGAACCATCCTTATTTATGTAAATTGCTAACCAGTGTTCACCGGGGAGATGTGCAGGGTCTGTGTTGATTATGGCTGACGTAGGTAATGTTCTTAAGGGGTCCTTCGGTAAATGATCACACGGTAGTACTCCAAGAAAATGCGTGTTTTGTGTGATTCTGTCTATAGCCGCTGTAAGTTGTATGGTATTCATGTTTTCAATTAATAGTAGTCAACAAGTACCTGTCTTTGGTTAGAAACTTCAATGATGTTGTCAAAAACAGCATAAACAATCAGATTAATGGTTCTTGGAAGCGGTTGTCTGAAACGTACTTCTAGTCTGATATTCCCAGACTTAACAAGCGAGATGTGTTGACCACATTCTTCATCTGGAGTGAGGTTGAAACCATAAAGTGTATAACCCTGCAGAAAATCTTCTCTGTCGATTACCAACGCTTGGTTTTTATGTCTTCCAGACGAAAGTGCAAGCTGGTAAAATTCTCGCACGGCGGTGCCTGCTCCAAAGTCAGGTTGTAATGGTTTGGCGGGGTGTTGCTGACCATCCACATAAACAGCTAGAAACTCCAGATCGTAATGCTTAAATGCAAAAGGGTTTTTATCGTATGCCCCTGTAAAAGCATCATTATCGACCATACGCAATATGATGGATTTGGGTAATGTACCTAAAAACAGGTTTTCCTGGTTTGATACACGGCCTCCAGCTGGTATGGAGAAATTTTTCAGGCAGACCCTGTCAATGGGGTATTTGGCAGTTGTTGAGAGTAGTGCTTGAGCGTGCCCCAGTCTCACTCCTGGTGATACAGATACTTTTTAACAAACAGAGAAGCTGTCAAAATACGCAGTTTGTATGATATAGCATCACTCCTCATTAGACAAAATTCATCTTTGCCTCTTGTCAGACGGATTTTAATGTCCACCCCATTAAGCATTAGTTTTTCTTGAAAGAAAATATCACTGTGTATTGGTGATAAAAGCTCAACTACTGCACTTTCGTTGCTAAAGGCAGCCCTCTTTGTCAGACCAATGTTAGCCCCTGCCGGATCGCCTGCATCCATATGTCCAGCAGAATCTTTGTAAAATAAACCTGCTGAGAAAACACTTTCCAATGTATCTTTACCATAGTTTAAAAGGCATTCTATAATACATCGATAGGGGTAAGTGTTTGTACTCTGTGAAATTAACCTATCACCAAGCGCTACGTCAACCTGTGAAAAAATAGTGTTTCCTGGATAATTGACCAGTCCAACAGGAGTCCCATCTCTGATATTTGAACCGTCCGGATTTGTGATTTTAACACGCATGTAAAGCAGTGTATTATTTAAATCTATATAATCTTCACCATTCCCGCTATGAAAAATTCCAATGGAGCGCTGTCCGATATCGCAGATAGAGGAGGGATTTCAATGTATGTGTTTTTTTCAATAGCCGTCTGAGTCATCGGTACTGTAAACAGATCCAGTTCGGATTTAATACACTCTTCGGACATGGTGTGTAGTAGTGCCATGGTTTAGAATATAGTTTTAACAGATGAAAAACGCTTCACAGCTCTCTTTCCTTTTCGTTGCCTAACTGCGGTTTTCTTAGGGGGTTTCCTGGTTTTCTTAACCGCCTGACCACTCCTCATTCCAGGTGGTTTAGACCTCCGTTTACGTAACATAACC
Source organism: Xyrauchen texanus (assembly GCF_025860055.1). Taxonomy (NCBI): domain Eukaryota; kingdom Metazoa; phylum Chordata; class Actinopteri; order Cypriniformes; family Catostomidae; genus Xyrauchen; species Xyrauchen texanus. Next base: position 38,002,498 of record NC_068303.1, read on the forward strand.
ATTAACCCCAAACCGTCTTGAGATTTATCATTATTATTAAAGGAATGTGTCATAGCTCTGGTAACAACGTCGCTGGCTATGTTTTTAGCAGCGTTTTTAAGGTGTGGTTTGGCTATGCTGAAACCTCTTTTTTAACAACGGAAGAGCCATTCGAAACAAACCCCTGAAAAGGCCAAGAGCCCCGCCCCATACATGACCCCTCCCCCAGAAAACCCCGGCATTCCACCGCCTGCTTGAGTTTTATAATAGTTTTCATAATGAGTGGGGTCCATTTGGTACGGATTATAATACACCATTTTTAAAGGATCGGTTGTTTCACAGGCCTGAAGTGTAGTTTAACGACGACTTTGCCGTAAGAAAATGGCACTTCCCTGTTTCTGTCGTCTTTGAGCTCAATACAAATCTCTCCAATAGAATGTTTATTCACTGACACGTAGTGTACTCTGTCATATGCAACACTGACTATTTCACGATCCGATCCGGTTATATGTACACATCTCAAAAGCGGGGCATGTGCATCACCCACAGATTGATATTCGATAATATCTGTGTACATGTACATGGTGTAAAACCCTCCATTTATGTCTGCTTTGTGTGGCGCGTACACTGGCGTAAAACCGGGTTCGATGCTTTCATTTCCAGTATAATCATTTACAGCTACCAATGGTTTCTTCGGTATTACACCCAAAATAATGGCTAGTTTACCGTGGAATGTTAAGGAACTTCCTGGTGCCGCCATCATGAACACTTTGTTTTTCACATGATCGTAGCAAAGACGTGCATGCCGAGGTAGCATAGCATTTAGGTACTTAACTACAAACAAAACTTCGTCATAATAACCACTTTTCAGCTTTATCTTCACAAGATGGCTGATTCCGTCGATAACCTCTCTGAATTGGACTTTCGCATCATCATCAGTAATAGTGTACCATGATCTAGGGTATTCAATTTCAGCCACACCCACCTCCCAACGGCCTTTTAAGTTTATAGGTTTGGCTAATCTTGTTCTGTAATTTGAAATTCGGTTTTCAGGGTAAAGATCTAATGAAGCATTGCATGGCAATGTAACATAAAACCCTGCTTCATTTATGACCGTTTACTGCAGAAATGAAGTCAGGTAACAAATGTTTTATTTTTATATGCTTTAAGAGGTTTGTAGATCTACAACAGCTTTTTCATTAACCCAGCTGTCAAACTTCGGAGGCCACCCCACCCATCATACGAGCACCATGGATCTTTTACCATGCTTATTCTTGTCTAATATCTTTTCTACTTTAAAAGCTTTGTCCTTATCCACAATAATTGTTTGTAACTCCTCTTCATAAAATGATCCATCGATAACGTTGCCATCATAATCAGATAGTTTGTAGACTTGTGGTTGTCATGGTGTACATTCGGTTATAGTGAAGAACTCATCTGTGTAGTTTTGTTCATAACCCTTGGTAAAAGGACCCCTCATCTTTGATATTCTAACCACGTCGCCGATTTTGAATTTAAATACAGGCATCTTCTTACACACATTACCATACAAATTGTCATAGACGACCGGTTCATTTTCTTTGTTGACATCTACAGGCCTCATTTTAATACTTCTGTGATAACTACTGTTGTATCCTTGAATAATGTCTTGTAAAACATTGATGTAGCGTTTAGAGTTTATAGCTGTTAAATAACGCCACATCCGTCCTTTTAACGTTCTATTAAAACGTTCAATAACGCTTGCTTTCAATTCACTCCCCGTGCTGAAATGGTAAATGTTGTGTTTTTTAGTTAGTTGTTGGAAATGCTTGTTAAAAAATTCCTTCCCCTTGTCAGTCTGAATTTTCTGAGGGATTCTACCCTCTTGTAGTATTGAATTAAATGCATTGGTCACCGCCAATCCAGTCTTGTTCTTTATACAACGTACCCATGCATATTTGCTAAACACGTCTATACATGTGAGAAGAAATTTAGTATTGTCATTTTCCGCAGAATATATTGACATATCTACCAGGTCCATTTGAAACTGTGTATCAATACCATAAACAACGACCATATTCCTTTTAAAATGATGTCGCAGTGGTCTGTGGAGTGTATAAGCATCTTGACTGGCTAACCAGTCTGAAACTTCTTTATCACTTAGCAAATCACCACTTTCCTCTAATACACCACGTTTTAATCTACTCACACCCCCTAAAGAGCCGGGGTTTGATGGTGTGTAGTACACCTTATGCAATTGTTCGGTCATGTTATCAGATCAGACACCACCTAAATAATGAAACAGTGATTCTATAAAAGTATCCTTTTATTTTAAAATCAGGGGTAATCATACAATACATGCTTAAATAGTCAAATAGAAACACCAACATCAACCAGTGTCTAGATATTGTAGGAAATGAACGCATGTATCAGCATTTTTGTCAATCAGGTAATTAACCAGAGTATCAACATTTTCATAGACATGACTATCACTCTGATCATTTCTTGACAATAACATCACACATGTATCCATCACAAATGTACATAAGCATATTATATCAGATATTTTACAGACATTATCGCATTCAAACAATGAATTTAGAATGTTTTTAAGCAACAAACAGGGAGAATCATTCTGGTAGGCATAGACTTGTATCATTTCAGTCCAATTGTTTGATAGACCTCTGACTATATCCATGTGTTTTTTTAGACAAATCAACCGTTTGTTAATATAGGGTTCATTTACAAGCTTGTTTTGTCCAGAACGTTCGTCATTAATGATCTTATACAGCATATTGGTTATTTCACATTGAAGTCGATGTCTCAGAATAAATGTAATCAGGCCAGTAGCTCCGCAGCAGTTCCCCATTGTTAGCATCAAACTTTGGACCCAGCCGAACAGCCTTTCCAACCGTCCACAGCGTCGTAGACAGCCTGTTCACAGGTATCATTCACCAGATTCTCACGGATTTCACGCACTCTCTGTAGAATGTTCGGCTCCTCTCTTAGTTCACACAACACGCCTTCGACAACTCCATGGATTCTCTGAGGATGCGGTGTCAATCCAAATGGTTTTAAAGCCTGGCCGATGACTTGGTTTAACACAGGTTTAAACAGTTTACTGGAAATTTCTTCAAAATGAGTGTAAAAGAAATACTTGTCAGGATCAAACAAGCACGTGTGCTGGATCTGACTGGGGTGATCCACTTCACAACCGTAGCACAACTCTTTTAACTTTAAATCGAGGAGATGATCCAGAATGACCACTATGACTGCTTTTATGAAATTGAACCCCTTCACACCAATAATGCCATCCGTGTCGTCCTCTCCCCTAAGAGCCGCTGCATCCGGAAGTGGGCATCCTGATCCGTGGGATGAAATGAACGTTAGATTGCTGTAGCCAAGCTCCATGCAAAACTTGTCAAGCCAATGGCTGATGTCAGAAGACCCTACAACGGGGTCATCTCTTGCTGAAGTATCTGGGTCATTGGGTGATGCGACGGGCCCCGGAAGATATGTAGTAAAGTCTTGAGACAGTGGTTTGAATGTTGGTTTGAAATGCGGTCAGTCACCACCCACCTTTAAGGTCTGTAGAAGGTGGGCGGTGTTACACGGTCACTCCCACGATTTTTCGGGGTCAAACAGGCTGATCTTAATTACATTATATTGGTCATTTGCATCACACCATTTAAACAGTTTGTCTATCTTTGAAAAAACACCATTCAGTATAGGAACATCTTTCCACTGAAACAAAAACTTCATTTGGAAACATTCATTGAGCTCTGTCTCTGGGAAAGGACACCCTCTGTCACTGAGACCCTGTTTGTCCTCGCTGGTAAGTATGTAGACATGGTCAGCCACCCTCGTGATAGTGTGATTACCAAACACACGGTCTCTTGGAAATGATTCTGGAGATGCTCCATTATTCAGATCCCTCCAAACATGATTGTAAAATACATCCCAGTCCTTTTCCGTGAAATACAAACAATGGTCTTCATCCATTGCATCACCCTTGTTGAATAACTTAACATGTTCTGTCAAAGTCGTACACACACAACTGTGTGTTGTTTAGATGAAATTCATATTTCAGATCTTCTAACGGCTCATGGAGAGACCTGGTCGTGCCTGGACCATGACATCTCCTCGGAGCCCAATATATCTTAGTAAGTCTTTTTACATCATTTAACATTGTTTTTTTAGGAGTGTTGGGAGCAGCCATTGCACAAGTGGAAATCACAAAATACTTGCTGAATAGTTGCAATGAACAAACCTAACCCTTTTTAAATACACAGATGGGGGTATCAGAACAGACACGTCATATCACAGCATGTACAACTGCCGGAGGGAGGGGAGGGGGCGGAGGGAATGGTCAAATGTACAGCAATTAAACCATAAATCAGGGCCATAAATCATTTTTTGTCACAACGTACATAATACATACTACTACTGCCTAGCAACCACATGGGGTTACCCTAGCAACAGAGTAACAAATCACATATCTCTGCATCAGAAAAACGTACAGACTTCCGGGTTGACTTGTTTCGCTCGGGGTGGAAAGGAGCCGCGTATTGTATCACCTTGGTAACTGCATAGCAACCACACAGGCTTACCCTAGCAACCGAGTAACAAATCACATATTTCTGCCCCAGAAAATCGTACAGACTTCCGGGTTGATTTATGTACGACCGCGATTTTTGTTCTTTTCGAGTTACGACACGCTGTTTGCAGAGTTTTGCCATGGCAAGCACCACTCACATTTTCTTCAGGAAATGTACCCATCTAGTTATTATTAGTGGTGCTTGCAAAGCATCACTATTGTAATCTCACATACTTATTATTATTATTTTTATTTTTATATCTCTTAACAAAACTTCGGCACCTAACTTGTCCCGCACCGTTTGGCGTAGACCCACGAATGAGGTGTCAAATCGAACGGCCTATTGATGACACATGTGCTATGACTTTTATAAGCAATCAGGGGTACGGTATTTGCCCCAGGGGCAAAAAAGCGGCCGAAAAATCCCATAGACTTAACATTGCAACAAATTTTGACGCGTCACAGCTCCGATCGAGGATTTCGCAGAAACGTGTGATTTGCCACATTTGAAGAGGCTGGCAGGCTCTGTAAGAGCATACCTCAATATGGGGTAAAAGTTGCACCCCTGGGGGGCAGGAGCTGCCCAAAGTTGCCCCCATTGACTTACAATGGTGTAGGACGGCCCATGAAATGAAATTCCATAGGGATTTTGTATTGAACATAGCTCTGGATCACAGTGTCATAGAGACAAGGGGGCGGGCTCATTTTACTCAGACGACCAATCAGTCAATCGGGATCATTGTGAAGCTATCAAGCCACACCCTAGCAACAATTTAAAGCACCTTAGCAACAAGTCCCATAGACTTGGATGTGAATCCTTGCGTGATGTAGAGTACAATTGATTATCCATTGAGTAGAAGATATATATATATATATGCTTTAACAAAACACTATTAAAAGTAACATAGTAATATTTATCCTTCGTTGCCAGAGGAACTCACAGACAATTCCGGTAGCCTGGAGCGCTATCTGGTGGTGTGTTGGAGCAGACAGCGGGTTTTTAAACCACCAGTTGAGTCTATTTGCTCTTGCAGCCAAGCACTGAGGTGCTCGTCGCTCCTGTCTTCAAATATAGCTCTTATATGTCTTCTCTTGGCAATAACTTCACATATACATTATATGGAACTATAATCATCAAAAATGCTACTTCTATTTGGTTAGATACAGTGTACTAAAGATATACTTCACCAATAAGTAATAAGTAATTGGTTACATTGATAATAGGGAATATGTCAAAAATAACAAACAAAACACCCTCTAACTCCTTTCTTGAGATGCTACCTATTTTGTTATGTAAAATGAAAGTACAATAGTCTTGCTGTCTCCCTTACTATCAAAAACATGAGAAAAGTGTTCAAAAATAAAATTCCCCTTACATTGTTATTTTCTTTATTGCTTCACAGTAAATCTCATCAAGTTCATCCAATCCTGGCCCAATGGTATATTGTCTGGTTGCTACACTTGTTTGCGTTGTCATCATTGATACGGCTACCATTTGCTTAGCCTCCGTTCTAGTCATAATTGATATCAGAATGGGTATAATACAACATAATAATAATGCAAGTAGGGTCAGTCCCATAACTACTATTATACCTATTTTCATTAGCCCCAACTTCCATGAACCAAAAAGATCATCAAACCATTGCCCAAACCGCTGATCTCTCCCTACATTAGATTTAACTTCCTTTCTCAGGTCATGCAGTTTCCTCATCGCCTGGGTAAAAGTTCCTTCTGGGGATGTATTATTTGGTATGTATGTATATACAGCAATCTAAATCTAAACCTAATCACATTATTATTAAAAAACATTTCATCATCTAAATGCCATATTACTGCACAATTGCCCTTAAATTGTCCTACATTCGTTTTTCCTTTAGTTTTGTTAAAGCATTCATACTCCAGTTGACGATTTATTTTATATGATAATGTGCTTTCATTTTTCTCATTATCCACACGTATTTGTCTAATTTTCTGCCTTCATCTCCCCACCCTATCATCTTATAATATTTATCATATTCCGGATGACCCAAGAATGCCAAACATTCTGTTGGGCAGTACACTGTTCTCCCTGTTTTACCACAATTTTTTGGCATAATACTCAGCGCAATGCTTATAATCATACTGATTTGGGACTACTACAAATTTTTTCAATGGAGTGGGCGAGCACATTACACAGTTTGTCATTTTTGCTTGCTTAGCTGTATATCTGGTCCATTTATACCAGTCATTTTGATTTGCATATTGTAATAGTTCCTCTGTTCCTGCTGACTCTATGGGTTCCATATCATTTTCTAAATTTATTTGCTTTTCAGTCTTTGGGTGATTATTTTGACAAGTGTCTTTTGAGGCCGATTCTTCGGTTTGCTCTGCTTAGCCAAATTGCTTATCCAAATTCTTTGCTTTTCGGGTTCACCTTTGTTTAGTGATCCAGGCGTTCGCTTCTTTCTGATTTCTCGTGCTATGTTATCTAGACTCTGCTCATTCGGGGGAATAATATTGAAGGTCTGAGATGTAAATTGTAGGAAATTCATCATACCATAGTCATTGTGATGGTCCCTCGCCTGGGGAGTCTGGGCCTTAATTGATCGCCTGTCCGGTAGGCCCTGTATAGGAGGCAATACCTGTCCCAAATATGTTAGTAACAGCATCATCAACACTAATACCTCCTTGAGCTTCCATTCTTTCTCCATGTGCCACAACTCTTCCTCGAACAACTGCGCTTGTTGGCCTGTTTCATTTCCTTCAGTTGCTTCTGAATCTGTTTCAGCAGGACGATCACTTTCTTCTTGTCTTTCTCCTTCTTCACCTTCTTGGTCCTGTTCTTCTGTGACATGTACTTCCGTCTCAGTTTCTATGCTTTCCTGCTCTACTGTGGCACTTCAATCCCTTTTTCTGCCGCAGCGTGCTCTTCCCCTACTTTCGCTTGTCCTTCTACTTCCTCTTCTCTTTCCTCAGATTCTGTAGCCAGTTCCTGCTGATCTTCTTCTTCCTCGGGTTCTTAGTTTTGTGCTTGCTGCTCTTCTTTGTCTGAATCTTGCCTCATATTCATCGTTGGGAAGTCCATATTCATAGTTTCTTCAATACAGTCCGTCAAGTGCTCTGTACTTTCTTAATTCACATTCTGGAGTATTTTGTTTTAGGTCAGCTTCATTGGAAAGGCCATCCAAGATCCCCAAGGCTGATTGTAGGGAACCCACTCTGTCAGTAATAACATCCATATTAATATGTCTTTCTTATTCATTGGTATTGTAGGCCGCAATTGTTTTCCACCTTCTCTCCTTCAGCGGGTCATCCTGTCCTAACTTGCTTCAATGATGGCAACAGCATGACTATTTCATTTTATATGCATAAAGAACACTGTAATCACCTCATATGGTTACATGTTTTATATTAACTAACAATCATTACTTTCTGCATTCATTTGATTAATATATTAAATGATTTCCTTATTAGAGTCATTTGCTACACACACATTTGTTGCATCTCATTTCTAGCACTAAATAACACATGGGTCCTCTGCCTCCTCCAGGCAGGAGCCAGGCATAGCCTGACTTTGTTCCAATTAAAAACATTAGATCATCCCTTTAGTATCTATACACAACATTTTTCATGGTCATTCACAGAAAGGGTAATTCACAAAAGGCTATAATTCTCCACAGAGGAAGTAAACTACCACAGGTGTTCCTTATCTTAAAACTCCCTACTCATTCACTTATCACATACATTTCATTTCCTCCTGTTTCCCAAGGACTCTCAATGTCTGTATCACATTAATTAATTTTCCCTGCAAGCTAAGCTGTTTTTCATAGTTTCAGACTATATCAGAGTAATTCAGAGTATTAAATCAATAAAAGAATGATCAAATATATAACATATTATTGGAGGAATCAATTTCCTCCCAGTTTGGTCTTTCTGTTGCATTGGGCCATTTACATTGATCAGTACTTCATCTGGTTTTTTTACATAATTATTTAATCAGTGGTAACACACAATATAATAGTATTCCCCTCTCAAGAATTGTTGTTTCAATTATTATACCAATTGTAGCCAACCCTGCACCCTATTTCTTAATTAATTCCATTTATATTGTTACAAACAAACAAGACAAGCAATCTTAATCTTTAGTCACCACCATGTATCTTTTCCATTCTTCATTACTTTTACAATGTACATGAGTTCAATTAAAGCATAAGTAAAAGTAATAAATCATCTTCCGGTCTAAATTCATCATCATACAAACATTCCCATGTTTGTTTAATACTTCTATATAAAGTCAAGCACTCCTTTGTCTGCAACGGTTCTCAAAACTTTACCCCAAAAACCAATCTATAAATAATCCTCTACACAGGGTATGATCCCCTGACAACACAGTGACAGAATGCTTGGTATTTAACAAGTTATTTTAGTAAAGCGGTTATTAAAATGCAGCATTTATCCATCCCTTAAAACCCTTTCAAACCTTCTTGGGCGGTGACGCCATTGTCAAGTCTTAACCATCATTGGGTCGTCACCTCTTGCCCCTGGTCTTGATACTGCTCAGTCCTCAATCCGTAATAATTTGGTATCAGTAAACAGATATTTTCTTTTTCAGGGATTATCACCAGAGAACCGACACAGCCAATGGAACATCTACAAATGCTTAAATATGGAGACAATTGAAAACATGGTTAAATTCAAAAAAGCATTATTAAAAATTCATCAATCTATTAAAATTGTCCAAAGTAAAAGTAAAATATGCTAAAATTGAACTCATTTAAAGATCATTCATTTCCATTCAGGTTTTATTTCTGCTACTTTAGCAAATGTTACACAAAACTATGTATCATGGTGGGGACTAACATCAGAACAAAGCCTCTCAAGCTTCTAGGAAGCTTAATTAAAAACATCACCTCAATTCAATAATAGTCTCTACATAGTTTTTGAACCTACATTTATTCTTTCAGATGAATTTTCAACTTAATCTGTATCTTTAGTATAAACGCTTAACTTTAGATTGCCCTCTTAATATATAAAATCTTTAATCATTGATGAGGAGAGCTGTTTGAACTCCTTCATATCACTCTATCTAACATTAGTGTCAAGGCACATCATTTTACATATAAAAATAAAATCAAACCAAAATAAAATGAAATAAAACACTTATGAATATTTCTTCAAATTCTGCTCTTGTGTTTCTGTTTCAAGCAGACACTAATCAATTTTAGACTGAGAGTGAGGAGTGGGACATTACACTGTTTCACAATAATACATTTAATTTATTCTTCAACAGTAAAAATAGTGATATTTATAATAACTGATTATATTAACTGCTTTCAAACTTTCTCATCTCACACCATTTAAAAACAAAAACTACTCTCATCAAAAACTACTCTCATCTTACTTTCTTCTGTCCATTCAAACAACATACAAATAACCTTTCTAATCTTTAATAAAACAGAACACAATGTCTTTTTCGACATTTTCTATATAATCAATACAACTTATGTTTAGCCTTCTGTTCATGCAGAGCTTTACATTTACAACACCTATCTTAATAATAAAAAAGGGATTATAATATATTAATAATAAGTAATAATTTATTATTACTACTTTCTCCATTTCTTACACTTTCTCAGGTGAAGGAACTTCCATTCTATCTAATAAAATAATATAAATCAAGTTTTTAAACTAACAGAAAAGTAAAAGATTAAACATAATAAAGTCTTAAAGACAAACATATCTAAAAACATATCTCTTTTCTTGTATTTTGAAATAATTGCTCAGTAAGATACACTACTTACTTTTAATTTCTCATGACTCATTACATTAATTACGTTTGCTTTTATCCAAAGTGACTTACAGTGCAATTATTACAGAGACAATCCCCCCGGAACAACCTGGAGTTAAGTGCCTTGCTCAAGGACACAATGGTGGTGGCCATGGGGTTTGAACCAGTAACCTTCTGATTAACAGCCCTGTGCTTTAGCCACTGTTATCACTACTATACCTCTAAAATTACACTTTCATGTATTAACTATGGCAAACTAAAATAGTAGTAATAGAAATAGACACTCAATCAGCACTTTATAACACACACTAAGCTCCTTTTTTTTTTTTTTTTTTTTTTTATTATGAGGGTACTCTCTGGAAAATTTGGGGGAGTAACCCATCCAATAGGTAACTCTATAACTTTGCCACATGTTTGTAATATTTACTCTTCAAATCAATAAATCAGTGGTTAGCTGCTGGATTTAAATTTAGACCCTCAGAACAATTTGGACACGGGCATTGATGGCATTCTGGAAACTCATAAAGTGATCGTATAAGACTGAAATCAACTTTTCCAGAGAAATTTTAATCCATATTATAAATGGCAAATCAATAATGATTACCAGCAGTAATGAGCGCAGGAAGATCAATCAGATCTTGATTTTCAGTCTTCTTTGTGTCCGGATTTCCTCCTGCAGCGTTAGTAACTTCTATAAAATCATCTTTCTCAGCCATCTGCAATGGTGAGAAACTAGTTCCAGAATGAATGAGTGAAACAACACACATAATAATAACAAATGAAACACAGAATAGACACATGAATATGAACTTATTAACATTCATATATGAGGAAGTTATGATGTTCAATTTAATCTTAACCTTTCTCTATGGGCTTCACCTGCCCCAAAGACTAATTTTTAAATGATCCAAATCATTCTTAAATTTATTTTCCTTTAATTTTAGTCTCAAATGCAGCTTCTCAGTGTATCCACGATCAACCAAGACCTATTCTGTGTATACCAAACAAAAATAAATAAAATAAAAATAAAATAGCTATCTATCTGCTTTCTATCTTTTTCTAAAGTCGGGGCCCCTTTATGTCTGTCTGAAGACATCAAGAGAGGCCTGTTTCCCCTCAAAGTCATCCTCAATGCCTTCATCAGACAGTTCCTAACAAAAATAAAAAATATCTGCCTATCTTTTGTTAGTTGATCAAGTTTACACCGATAACGCTGCACTCACATTTAAATTGTTCTCCAGACATTTTTAAAATCATAGAAAATTCAAAAACAACTTTCTTGTGTTTAATTTAATAATGTTAAAATAGTATTCTCTCATAAACTGAACATAAAATGGACACATGAATGTGAAGTTTTCACATTTAAGGTTTAACTGCATAAGATACAAAATATAATTTTCTTATTTTATCATATCTTTGGTCCTCTTTTGCCATTTGCTTTAATATAACAACACTTATCTTAAATACAACCTTGGTTTAAAATACAATTACTTATTTGACTTTAGTTTAGCGCAATACACTCGACTCAAAGCTTTATTGTTTGTCCAGATAATGTGATTTCCCAAATGCAATTCAATCACTTTAAAGTTATCACTTTTTTATAATCTAAATATTCTTACTCATCACTTTGATATAAAAGGAGTTATGATCTGACACATGTCCATTCAACAGCTGCTCCCTTTCAGTTTAGTTAATCTTACATCAGGCTTCATTCATGGCATGAAAAGAACAGCCTAAGAATAAACATTGTCCAGTCCGCTAAGGGTTAACTTTTTGATTTCATGCACATTTTTGTTTTAAAGCTATTTGTTTGTTTATACTGTATTATATTTATCCTTATACATACATACATACATATACATATACATACACACATTTACACAGACATACAAATATAATTTTTATCATTGGTTTTAATTTTACAATCATAATATTTATTAAGTGCCCTCTTTGTTTTTAATCATCAGATCTCTTCTGCCTCTTATATTGATGAAAATAGTCTAAATAGATTTTCTTTTATGTAAATTGCATACATACTCCTCATTAGTTATGCAGCAAAGGATCAACCTCTCTATCTGGATGGATATTTATAGGGCTCATATAACATACACTTCCATACGCAATCACACTTCAGTCATACTTCCCATACTTTAAAACACAGATTCTCTCACAAACACAGAACCTTTCACACTTTTTACAAACACAAGGCCTTTATAAACACAGAGCTCTCAAAAAATATTATACTAAAACAAACCTATTACTTCTGCCCCTCCTTTTGCTCTCCTCTTTTTATCCCTCTCCTTTATTTCCATAAAAAACACTCATTATTTACAGTGGTTGATTGCTATATCTGTTACTTCTTTTTATATTAAAACTCATGTACTTCCACCCACAGAGGTCACATCCATTTTGGGTCTCTGTTCAAGACAATTTCTACATTGGTGCTAATTCTCCTTTACTCTCCCTATTAAAAATCACCTTAACATTTTTGACTGTATTTAATTTGTTCATAACTCCAGAAATGATCACTAATTCCCTGTGTTTCTATTATTAATCTTTTTAATTCGATTTCTTTTCTCCTCTCAGTTAGTCTCCTCTCAAATTCAGTAACATCTTATTTCCACATTATTATTTCTGCTTCAGGAGGAAAACTGAGACAAGGAAAAAAAAAGTATTGTTCTGTTTCTCTGTGCGTGCTCAAAGCCCTCCCTTTACAGCTCCCTATTCTCACTCTAGCAGCCCCTTCCTTCTCTCTTTCCCAGCACTCAGTCTCCAGCATACTGTAAGAGAGAGAGAATGAAAAAATCAACAACTGTGATCATTTATCCGAGTCTTATCAACTATACTTCTGGATAACATCCAACTAAATAAACTAAATATTTATTACTACTAATACTTATTTATATATTTATTATACTTATTTTTATTTCTTATCTTTTATTTCTTTCTTTTTACTCTTTTTGTTATCCTCTTTATTTTCTTAACTTATATTTTCTCTTATTCTTTTATTTTATTATTTGCTTATGTTCCTTCTTTTATTGCTTATATGGTTTCACTTTATTTCTTCTCAAAACCAACTATTTGTTTATTCATGCTTTATGTTTGTTAGTATAATCTTATTTTGTGAATTATAAAACTTTTCTTAAAACATGGTTATACCTCACATACTACTTATGGGTACAAAGTCTAAACTGGATAATAAGATTATACATTACTTATTTCTTATACATACAGCATGGTCACAAGTGTTTAAACTAATTCATTCATTTTTCTAATTATTTGCTTTATCATGCATTATACTTTCATTTTTGATTACATATGTATTTCAACATGAGCAATACATTGCTTTCACATAAGTAATGCATCATTATCTATGTCTATATTAACAATACACACTTAAGTTTTGCATTCTGCTTTATATCATGCATATCTATGTTTCCCTATCCAAGTCTGCCCTCTTAAAACAACGTTTCCCAATAATGTGCCACTTCAGATTTCAAGTAAAGAATATTCGCCTCCTTGACTGACACTTTCAAATGTCCCTTGTATATATCTACTATCTCATCTCTATGGCCTGCTTTACAGAGTGTAGTTATGTGATCCACAAATAATTTAGGATCTATGTTCCTAACTGCAACATCCAACCAGTTAACAAATGGCCACTCCTGTTCTATTTCTCCTAAATTCACCACTTCAGTTAAGGTTCTCATTAACTCCTTCTTTTTTGCAGTTAATTTTCTCTTCTGCCCTGCGTAATCTATGTACTCTGATTCTTTCCAAAAATGATCGCTGATTCCCTTTAACTCTATCAGCGCTCTTTCCAATTCTCTCTCCCACTCTTCAGATCTGCATTGATCTCCAACTTTACAAAACTCGCTTGTCTCTGCATTTTTCTCTAGTCTTGTTCACAGTAATGGAAAAATTTTTGCCTTTTCTTTATCTTTTTCCCAATTATTCTATTTTTTCTCTTCTGAATCTCCCCTTCCCCTCACTCACAGAGCTGTCCGTTCAGCTGACCAGTGAGTGAGAGCAAGGCAGGGAGATATCAGAGAAGCCGGTGCCATTTTGCGTCTTTATACTTTTTCAACAATTGTTGTATTCAATTCACTGTTTCAATTCATTTTCCACTTTTGCTCTCATTTAGCATTTCCTTTGTGCACCTGATTCTCGGTATTATTCTGCCGCTGCACACAATACATCATCAACACTGCAATCATGCATTTGAATAAACACAAAAACAGCGCATTTATAACCGTAAGCACACATGCACCAACAACATAGTTAGTCATGCACATTATTCATTATCTCAAACATGCTCACATAGTTCAACATTTCCCCGTTTTCTACACAGTCCGGGTTCCGTCAAACACTTCAATAAATAACTAAATCTAACTCCTGGAGGAATTTTACGCGAATTTCACTTCTCCACCCGTGTTAGGATTTTCACCTGTACAGGATTTTCAGCCACTCTTCTGGCAAAACCTTGAATAAATGCACCTAACCGGGAATTTTCACGCGCGTCGCTTCTCGACTCACCACCAGGCTTTTTCTACCTTCTTCAAATAAACTTTCTTAAACTCTCTTTAAACAATCCCACCCCCCTATTTTTGAAATCTGGAACTCGCCTCTATTTTAGCCAAATAGTTCAAATTATTCTATGTCAAATTATACTGGCAAAAGTCTTAGGGAAGCCACTTACCGGGACTCGCTACCACAGATCACACAAAAACACCTTAAGCAAAGATGCTTACCTCAGTTTCTGGCGCCAGTGTTTCTGTGCGATTCGTGCAAGCCGTCCCACCAGCGACCTCTACCCCATTGACCTCAATGCCAGCCCCACGAGTTGGGCGCCAAAGATATGTCGTGGAATATCGCGATGAATCTCTCTAAGTTGTAAGAAAACTCTCGGAGTCTTGAGTTCCAGATGCCAAAGTTGTAGTTTATTGAACACCAACAAACATGAGACCGGCCAGCTGTCTGTTCTGACTGTCTTAGTCCAAAACCTCCTCTTCTATACAGTTTGTTATCTGGCATTACCGCATTTCTGTGCCCCTTTGTTATTTTTGTAACCAATGGATACTATTTGCCACCATTATCTCACAGAGCCTTTTGATATCTTTTTACTAGTAGAAACTTGGCTTTAGTCTATCTTCAAGGTCCTTAGTCTCATTATTTTGTTACAGCTGGGTGCTCTTTGTGGCCTCTGCAGCATCAACACTTTTAGTAACCTCATATGCTCTCTCCTGGGTCACACAAAGGCCAGTAAACTCATATAAGTATTTTGATATATAAGAAACATACTAGAATATTGAAAAATATACTATACTAGCAACCAGATGGGGTTACCCTAGCAACCGAGTAACAAATCACATATCTCTGCCCCAGAAAATAGTACAGACTTCCGGGTTGACTTATTTCAATCAGGATGGCAAGGACACTTGATTAGTATCACTATGGTAACTGCCTAGCAACCAGATGGGGTTACCCTAGCAACCGAGTAACAAATCACATATCTCTGCACCAGAAAATAGTACAGACTTCTGGGTTGATCTATTTCAATCAGGATGGCAAGGACACTTGATTAGTATCACTATGGTAACTGCCTAGCAACCAGATGGGGTTACCCTAGCAACCGAGTAACAAATCACATATCTTTGCACCAGAAAATAGTACAGACTTCTGGGTTGACTTATTTCAATCAGGATGGCAGGGACACTTCATTAGTATCGCTATGGTAACTGCCTAGCAACCAGATGGGGTTACCCTAGCAACCGAGTAACAAATCACATAACTCTGCACTAGAAAATAGTAGAGACTTCCGGGTTGACTTATTTCACTCAGAATGGAAAGGAGCCATGTATTGTATTACCTTGGTATACGGCAAGCACCACTCACATTTTCTTCAGGAAATGTACCTATCTAGTTTATATATGTAATCCTGGTACATGTATTCCGTTACTCCCCAACCCTGGGTATATAAAATATAATTTATGTAGAGTACCCTGATATTACCATGTTTTAAATATTTCATGTAAATATGGTATACTATGGGAGTTATTATACCTTACAAAGTACTGTGGTGGTACTACAGTGATGGTATCAGATGGTAATACCATGTTAATTTGACATACACCAATCAGCCATAACATTAAAACCACCTGCCTAATTTTGTGTAGGTCCCCCTCGTGCTGCCGAAACAGCGTCTACCCACATTATCAAAATAGCATTCTGAGATGCTATTCTTCTCACCAACATTGTACAGAGCGGTTATCTGAGTTACCGTACACTTTGTCAGTTTGAACCAGTCTGGCCATTCTCTGTTGACCTCTCTCATCAAAAGGTGTTTCCATCCACAGAACTGCCGCTCACTGGATGTTTTTTGTCACCATTCTGAGTAAATTCTAGAGACAGTTGTGCCTAAAAATCCCAGGAGATCAGCAATTACAGCCCAACTTGCACCAACAGTCATCCATGCTTATCTTATCAAACTTATAAACAAATCAAACTTATTGCTGATTATCTTATTAACCAATCAACCTTATCTCTGATTGGTGTCATTTAAAAAAATAACATTTAAAAAATGTTTCTGTAGCACCTTTCTAGAACAGATGTCACAAAGTGCTTAAGATCCACAATATAAAACAAGGAAGCATAATAATAATTAAAAAACAAAACAAAAACGAAACAAACAAATTAGACAAGATACATTTTAAACTAGTGGGATTTTAGGTGCTTTTTAAAAATGACTACAGATCTTAAATCCAAAGGGAGAGCATTCCACAATTTGAGAGCAACAACCTCAGAGAACAGGCCCCTTTAGTCATGATACTGAAATTCTTGTCTCATGGTATTCACAATGTACTTCCAAGATTACCATGGTACTATCATGTTACAAAAAACAAAACAAAACAATGGCAGTACCAAAGAAGTTTTTGTTCCTTGATTCAGTATCATCACTGTACTCTTTAGGAAGGGTAGATTCAGTGATGTGATATTTTGTGATGTATTGTTTTCTCTTGTATAGCCAGGTATAATGTCAGACTCATTTTTGGGCTCTGTGAGGAGGGGTCTGCGCTTGGATGCATTTAAGGATGTTGCTCATCAGTATCCTGTTATCTTCTGTATCTTCACATTCATGATCTCCTTCACCATTATACTCAACCAGTGAGTATCTTCATAAGCAGATTTAAATGAAAATTTTCCCCTGAAGTCCAATTTAAACTGTCACACAACCCATTTTCCACCTCTTTGAACTTTACTATTTAACTATTTATGACTGCTTGTTCATAAAATAATCTGCAAAAGGACCATAGTTTGGAAGTGAACACGTTTAATATTTACTTAATATTAGGGATGTCCCGATATTGCGCTCATGTGCTTGTAAAAATGCTCAGAGACCAAAGACCGATACATCAGAAGTATGAATGTCATTCTGTAAACATTCAGTGCACATATTAAAATCACATTATGTCCTAGTGTGATTATTAAACCATGATTTAATTAGATAAATATTTAGTTTGCATATGCTGCCTGCTTCAAAGTGAATGTAAGCCACCACCGGCTCCTCATACCTTTTAGAGCTCTTTGGATAGTACACAGAAAACACCATTATGAGCATTGTGCTCTCTGTTTGTAGCAGATGGCAGTGAGCAGAGCACCAATTCATTTTGCAGTGCTGTATTTAACTAAAAATACAGACTAAATTTTTTGTTAATAAATTAGCAGCCTTTTGCAGTTTAATAAACTCACTGCAGCCACACTAATACATTTTAGTTTGAAAATGCATCTTTTTCTCAACATTTCGGCTTTCCATCCAAACCATATGGCGTTTCTGACAGGAAAAACTGAACTTTATGGAAAAAGCTCTCCCAAGTGGATACGTTTGGAAATGGTGTCTTCTCGTTGTAGTGTGGACAGGGAAGACAGAGATATCTGAAAACAATGACGTATTTGTTGTCATGTGATGCAGTTGTAACTCATCACATGACAATAGTTTTGTGATCCATTTAACCCAAAAAGATGGTGTCCCACATTGTAGCAGCATTATTGTGCCTGCTATTCACTTTGAGGGCATTGTTAAAGTTATGTTAATTTGTACAACCTTCACAATGCATTACTGCAAAGTTTACTCAGAATTGCTGTCCGGCAATGAAACACGAGGACAACTGCTTTTCAGACCATACATGGATCAGTGATTTGCATTTGCATTAAGGGGATTTTGTTTTAGTGTGGACAAGCAACTTTTGGAAAACAGCAGTGTGGATGGAGAGCATTTCAAAAATGAAAACGCCATTTTCAAATGTATTTGGATTAATGTGTGTAACATAGCGACCTGCTTTTCCGCAAGTGAGAAGCTACCATCGAAAACACACAGAAATCAAAAGGGCTTCAGTCCAAAATAAAACTTTCTGCCAAAATTAAAGCTCAATTTAAATGGAAAACAGTATGACCGAAATATACTGTATCACTACTGTATAGTTATGCAATATTCACTGTAATACTACTACTACTAATAATAATAATAAATCAATAGTAATAGCACTGAAAAGGAAGTATCGGTACTCTTCTTCTCAAACATTTTTTATCGGGACATCACTAATGAATATTAAATACTTTCTCCACAGTAGCATGGAAAGCAGTTAGAGTTATCACTGTATGAGTGTCAGTAAGCAGTATATAATCACAGCAGTACATAATCGCTCTCTTACGTCCAGTTATCTCCATATTCTGATGACATTCTGGTCGTTTCTAGCTGGAGTGATCATGTTCTATTGCTCATTCAGTCCTGAATATCTACTGCCTAATATTCTCATCTCTATAATGACCAAGAGGAAGGTAAATATTACAAAACTGATAGTTCTGATTAGTTCAGTAAGGGTGATGCTGTTGTAAAATAGCTAATGTATATATATATATGCCTGTGACCACACCAGTGGTAATTTTCACACAACTTTATTAATAATTTTTGTCATTTGAAAATTTTGTCAGTATTTCTTTTCAGATTAATTTATTTTAGTAAATTTTACTCTGTCTAAAATGGCATGTAATTATAGTTAATTTTAGTTATTTTAAGACAAAAATGTTTGCAAAATGTCAAAAACATATATCACATTAATAACATAAATTGGTAGACTTAGGGCCTAGTTTCTCAATAACGATCAATCAAAATTCTTTCAGAGTGTTCTCTACATGCAAAGTTTTGAACATTCTCATACACTCGATTCCCAAAACTACATTTAAGTCACTATCTGTATGTGAAGTGCTGAAATTTGAAAAGTGCTGAAAAGTGTTGCTGGTTATTATAATTTCATTCAAGCTTTGCACTTTATTTTATAAATGCATGTAATTTACTTCACTGGGATAATTAAATATAGTTTTGCAATCATTATGAGCTGAACGATTGCTGAACATGTTCTATTATGTTTAGACAATCTCTGCTTTGCTCATCTGATATGTGTTTGCAATGTTTCATTTTCACAAATTCATCTGTGCGTTGAGGTGCAAGCTTTAAGTATCTATATGTTATGGACAGTGGTTATCCTCAGAGGCCCTTTACATGGTCCTGGGTGTCAGGTGGGAAGAGATTTTGACTAGCCAAGACAGTCCATTTTCCCCTTAACCCTCTTATGGTATTGAAAAATGGTACCTCCTTTTGGTATCTGTGGTCATTTTTGACCAGAAGGTTCAGATGTTTAACCCCCCCTTTTTTTTATGATGATGAATACCTGAAGAACAAAAAAATTATGCATTTCTTTTTATTCAAATGTTTTTGTATCTTATTTACATGCAAATTTCTCAATATTACCATTCATTTGCATATTCAAAACAACATTTTTGAAAGAAATTTAAATAAATAATAAATATAAGGACCTACACTTCTAAAAATTGAAACATGAAGAAATGAGAATGTTAGGGCAGATTTCTGCCATCTAGTGAACAAATTATTAATAACTTGACTTGAAAACCATGTCATGCCAGTAACACCCAGCAGATGGCTGTAGCTACCTACTGTGCAATCTGATGGCTTGTTGTAACCTAATTTTATGTTTTATCACAAGATGTGCATTTGGATAAATATATAAACTGTATATTTATACATGATCAAACTATTTGTCAAAGTTTAGCATTTTTATTTGATTTGAAGTGTCAGATTTTGCTTGCAATCAAACCTGACCATGGTGTTACAAAGTGAAGAAACAGAAAAAGCCTTTTTCTACCAATAATTTATTTAAACCATAAAAATGTAAGAACTCAAATGTATAATAATATCAAGAAAAAGACATTAACTGCAAATTTCTGAAATTCAATTAGAGTATAAAACAAAAGAATCATAATAAACCTTTTGCAATTTTTACTAACTTTATACAGTAAAAATGCATTTTGCAAACGTGTGTGTTTGTGAGTGAGTGTGTGTGTGTGTGTGTGTGTGTGTGTGTGTGTGTGTGTGTGTGTGTGTGTGTGTGTGTCAGATTGCTTTCATCAGCTTGAAAACAACTGATGATTTGTAATGCCAGCAATGACCAAAAGATGGCTGTACAGCTCCACTTATTGATGCCCTGGTCTCTGTGTGACCAAAAGTGTGTGTGTGTTTTCTGCATTGTGAGTGTGTTATAACCTTACCCCTTCATTTCTGAGTGTGTGTGTGTGTGTGTGTGTGTGTGTGTGTGTGTGTGTTTAGCATTGTGACTGATTTATTGCTCATTATAATTGCTCTTTCCCAGTCATTTTCAATGTTCTGTCAATTTTGACCAGAATTACGAAAGGTGTCATTTTTTTAAGATGTTTTAAACATCAAATCAAGCCCATTTTTTTGCCTGAGCCCAATGTTAAGATGGAAAATGGAGAAATAGTCACCAAGTTTTGTTCTGCTCAGATAAAGGAAACATTTTTTTATTAAATGAAAATGTATTTAGGTAATCAAATTATGTAATACCATAGGAGGGTTAAATAAAATAACTCAATTTGTACAACAGTCATGCTGCCACTTTGTGCCAGCTACGTGGTTGTGCACACAAATATGTATATTTAATTTATTGATTTATGCCTGATCATTTATTCTTTCCTTTGTGCATATTTGTTTTATGCATTTATTTTAAATTTCACATCTTTTTAACAAAAATAAACCTTTTTCCTCATTACACCTCATCTGGTTAAATAAATACAAAACCCTTTATCTGGTGAGTATATAGAGGCTGTAAAAATCTTAAATAGATGAAAACTTAAACTTATAGCATTGTGTCAGAGCCATGTCTCTTTCATTTTAAAATAAAAGTCCCTGGTGTGTTTCGGGCTTGTTTATAGATAAAAGTTTTGTGTTGTGCACAAAATATATATTTTTTTCTCTTAGGGGTTTTGTTGTACAATAAATTGCACTATTTATTATATTTATTATAATAGCGGAAACAATAGCGGACTATTGTTTCCGCTATTATGTTGGAGTTTTGGGGGTTACCATTAAAGTGAAGAGTGGAGATTGAGGTTGCGATGAGGACAGATAGATGTCGCCCATGAAATTGATTGCTTGCGTCGTTGAGCAATTTCTGTGCTAACCATAGTATATACTAAACTGCAGTCTGAAGTGCTTAAAAACAGCATGTATTTAGTATGATAACATTAACTTTCACTAGTTAGAAAATAAATATGTAACCTCTGTTCCCTAATGGAGGGAACGAGACGTTGTGTCGATGTAGTGACACCAGGGGTTTGCTCTTGAGAGCCCCAATCACCTTTGCTTTATTCAGAAAAGGGCAATGAAAACTGACGAGTGGAATATGCATGCAGCTCTCCAGCCCGGACATACAGGTATAAAAGGAGATGCCGTGCACTACTCATTCAGATTTGAACTGAGGAGCCGGTAGAGAGTCCCGACCATGTCAACGGTCGGTTCAGTGCCGAAGTAGGAGGGACAGTGCTGGGATAGCGCTGGAGAGACAGCTGTCCCTCTAGCCCCTCCTGTAGGAAGGACAACACAGACAAACCACAGATCTCTGTGGATCTTCCTCACGGGAAGAACACCAATTTGCGAAGAGCCGCCACTTCAGAGCGTACAGCCGCCTCGTGGAGGGGGCTCTAGCCTGAGTGATCGTGTCTATCACCACTTGCAGAGACTTCAACATCTGCTGACTACAAAAGAGTAGGCGGCAGGAGAGTTACGACATGCCGCCATGGCTGCTGTGTTGTCCGTCCGGACCAACACGTGCTTGCCCTGAATCAATGGCCTAAGCCTCCACAGTAGACCCCGAAGCCGCCGCCAGGCGCCGCCATTTGCGCCATTTAGAATGTCAGCCGCTGCCAGCCAATAATTTCGTAAGCCAAATTGAGCCGCCATCTGATAAAGTTTGGCTGAGCCGGCTAGAATTATTTGCATCAAATAATAATTATATCACATAGAGACATACACACACGAAATATATAAACAATACACGAGATCTATTTTCCCACTGGATTCATAACAGCGCAGTCTTGTGCCCGTTGCTACGATACACAGACTCACAGTGAATTGACGACCAATTAAAATTGCTCGTTTTCCGTACAGAAGAAGCATGCATGTTTTTCTCGCACTGAGGTGAAATGGCGGAAAGAAGCAAGCAAGGTAATTTTGATCTCACTTCTCACATACTTTCCTAATTCCTACTTACTTTTTTCTTAACTTAGGCCTACCCAGACTTTTGTTAAATCTTCAGGGCACGGTTGCACAAACACCTGAATCAAAGATTGACGTTATGAACCAAATATTCTGGAACGGAGAGATTTATAGCACTGAACGTGATATTACAGCAGTAACAAACCACCGTTTCCACATTGCTAATTCACGACGCATGCGTAAGTGTACATTGAAGTGAAATGTGCAAAACTTTGTCCAAAATAATAGGCTACTGATAACAGTGTGTGTCTATGGCGAGACACGGCAGGCAAAATCATCGTTTTTTTTTTACTGGTCAAGTTTCAGATTTTTGGATATTTGTCTTCAATAACATGTCTTCTTTCAGACTTGTGGTGAAAAAAAGTCCGAAATACACATTTAGGTCTTTATTTTACTACACTTCGTCTGTTTGCGTCTGTAGATTTCTCATAAAATTCAACAAAAGTTTGCATTCTTAATCAAGGTGTAATATGATAAGCTTCATCCATGATAATGCCAAGTTATTGTATACAACTTAGCCTACATACATTTAGCCTAAACACAACACATTGTAGGCTATTTGAAAATGTTTAGTAGCATACAGACTACAAAATAAATATGTACATACGAAAGCAAAATCTGATTGTATTGCATTTTGTAGAAAAATAGTGTAAGCCATGCATTGCTTGGAAATATTGAGATCTAGTAAATCAGTATAACATAGACAGTGGTGGACGAAGTACACATACCATGTACTTGAGTTAAAGTAAAGATACTCAAGGTAAAATATTACTTAAGTAAAAGTAGAAGTGCTGCCTTTAAATATTCACTTGAGTAAAAGTACAAAAGTATTTGCCTTCAAATGTACTTAAGTATCCAAGTACTATGATTTTTTATGGCCATAATGTCCTATTATAATTTGTCACAAGGCTCTTGCTTAACTCAGTCTACATGAAGACTAATGTCACTCTTGGCACACCAATCTATTAATAATATGACATTAATTAGTCAGATGTGTGTGTGTGTGTATATATATATATATATATATATATATATATATATATATATATATATATATATATATATATATATATATATATATATATATATATTTGAATTGAATACATTTTTTGTGTGTTTAATTTTGGAGGGAAGGGACACTGTTCCCATAAGGTATAATACATTTACAGTATTTACTGTATATATTTTTCTCGAGCGTCTATGGTCATAATTATTAACATCCTAATGTACAATACAATTGTAATGTAATGTAATGTAATACATTGTAATGTAATACATTAAAATAAACCTGCACAATGCCATTAAATATAAATATATATATATATATATATACACACACACACACACACACACGCGCACGCACACACACATACATAGAATATATATATATATTCTATGTTATGGGAGCAGCCAATTTTCCTCCAAAATTAAACACAAAAACGTATTAATGCAGTGTTTCTGCTACTCTCCAGAAAAACAGTGCTATTATATGCAAGTCATTTTAGTGTCAACATAATAAGCAATGTACATTATGCGTCAATATTTACCGATAATTGCTGCAATAATAGCTGCTGCTCTCTGCCCCGCTTAAAATCATTGGCAACGCAATTTGTTTGGAACTATTGAGAGCTACACAAATCACGTGACCGCACGGCAGCGAGATCACTGTCGCAACCATCTATGTTCGCAACTCTCATATTTAACGGCTCTGGGGTGCGTTTCCCGTACAACAACGTAACTTGCTGCTCCACTACCGTAGTACGATGCACTGTTGAAGAAATCAACTTGCTAGTCACGACTGTTTCCCAAAACCGTATTGTCGCAAATTGGTTGTTCAACCACATTGGTTAATGATGTCACACATGTGGTGGATTAAAAACTACTTTTAATGAATCTGTTCGAATTAATGATCGAATTAATGCTAGATGTTTTGCTATAAATTACGGACATGTCATCTGAGGACTCTCTCATATTTTTCTCAGTTATTTGCTTTATTTCCAGATTCAATCATAGGCTCCTTCTTACGCACTAGAGCACGTTCACACATGCGTACTGACAACAATAACGGTGCTTTAAATCTATTGACAAACTAAAAGACATAAAGGACATTTGTATGTCTTCTAAATAAAAGATACTGATTTTACTGAATGTCATCTTGCTTATTTGGCTCAAGATAATAATTTATTAAGCCCACATGTTATAATAACAAGAAACTCTGCTTCTAACCACAGGTCGAGAGCTGTCGTTCCAACCACACAACTCTGCGATGCTGTTTGCGAATGTTCGTTGGAACGATGGTTTCGGGAAACACCGACTCGTTGAACTATGATGATAACGACGGAACTTGCTACCATAGTTGGCTAACGATGCTTTTGGGAAACGCACCCCTGGTTCGCGATTAGTAGATGCCGCCAAGGCAAGTTCAAAACAAAGCGCGCGCTGTACTGTGATTGGTGGCTCGTTTGACCAGTTACATTTTTATCCACTCATAAATAAAAAGGAACGACTGATTTTGAAAATGTAGTAGAGTAAAAAGTAAGATATTTGACTTTGAAATGTAGTGGAGTTAAAGTAAAAGTCTCGCCAAATTTAAATACTTCAGTAAAGTACAGATACACAAAAAAGCTACTTAAGTACAGTAACGAATTACATTTACTTCGTTACTGTCCACCACTGTCGTAGTCTAAATAAATATTATCGCGATGCCATATCGAGATCGTTTTATCGCCCAGCCCTAATTTAAACAGAGTAATTTTTATATGTTAGGTTTACTATTTTATTATTATATTTTATTGCGGATATAATGAACAGGCTGCGATTTCAAGATTGCAATGATGGAGTGTGTGTGTGTGTGTGTGTATTTGTAACCTTAAGTAATCATGGTTTATTTATTGATTTATTTATTCATTTGTTCTTTTATTTATTTATTATTTAACATGCATGTGTGCATTATTAAAAGTACCATTGCAGCAACGAGAACGGGTCTGAGCCAAATTATGTTAAAGATGTGTTCTGGTGACTGGCGTGTTTTTAAACCAATCAGATAAGAGTAAATCGAGAGTTAGCGATTAGCTCATCTGATTGGCTACATGAAGAAGGTGGACCCGCCCTCCACTTCGCACTCCCGTTGGAACTACGTCATTTCAACAACAAATGGTAGATTTATCAGAAAATTAATCAGAAAGAAAATCAATCGCAAAGATCGCAAAATAATAATTATAAAAGTGGTTGTTTGCTGCCATTTTTTTTGTTTTCTTAAAAATGTAAAACACAAGCATATATGTTTTATCACAGGTTTACAATAAAAATAAGAGTGTGATTTCAAAGCATTTTGAAATTTGATCATCATTCTCGGACGCTTTGATACGCTCGGATCGATCAGCCCATCCCTACTTTCTTTAGACATATGTTTCATGTGTTGGTTTTAATAAAGACTCGAGTACTCATAAAACTCACAGAACGAAATATGCGTCACACTTTACTGCGTTCTCAACAACATGTACAAGTCTTCTTCATACGTTAAAACAACGAGAATACAGAAATTAGGCTTAGAACTCCACCTAGTGGTTATATTATAGAATTAAAGGAGAAATTACATGAGACAGCTTCTTTATAACTGAAATGGCTTTAACTGAAATAGACTAAAGTTTAATATAACTATTCTGATAAGTGTATATTTCCAACATCATGTTTGTGTTATCAGTTTCTGTAAGTTTTTGTGACGTGTTTCAGAAAGATAATGGCTTAGACAGAGCAATAGTTTATTTTCATCTTAACCGGACATTAAAGTTGATCACTGCAATAATTCATAATTCAGTATATTGATACCCGATTTCTTTATCAACTGTTTGTTCAATTGAGACATAAGGGGTGATTTCAAAGCATTTTGAAAGTGACACACTTCCTTCTGCCAGTTGGTGGCGCTATAACTTTGACTCACAGTAGTCACATCCATGTGACACCTCTTCCAGTGAAGAAACTGCTGAAGTTTCATCGAGATCAAGTTAATGTATGCAGAAGTTATAACACACTTCCTTGCTGTTTAAGCTGCCTTTATGTGCTTTTTGAGCTTCAAAGTTCATTGTGCAATGTGTTCCACATTCAAACCAAAATATCTGACTCTAGGTCAAAGTATGAAACCAATACCCCACTTTTGCCTGAAGGTGGCGCTACTGAGCCCCTGCACCAGGCATCAAAAAGAAAATTCAAGTTTGAAGAGCTGCCACAACAACAGTATTTAAGATATCAATAATTCTTTCACACGTCTACATCTGCCGTGTGTTTACATTATACACCTAAAGTTTGAAGTAAATCGTGTAACAATAAGTGGGTGATTTTAAAGCGTTTTGAAAGTGACACACTTCCTTCTGCCAGTTGGTGGCGCTATAACTTTGACTCACAATAGTCACATCCATGCAATCGGCCTCTTACAGCGAACACACCGCTGAAGTTTCATCAAGATCAATTAATGTATGCAGAAGTTATAACACTCTGACTGTTTCTCGTTTCTCGCCATCATTTCGTTTCCTCGCCACGGCCAAACCGTTAGAGATATCAAAATCTGCCGGCAATTTTTCATGCTCAATGTCTTGACATCATGCTGACCGAGTTTGGTGGCGATTGGTGGAATTCTCTGGGAGGAGTATTCCAAATTCCATTGCGTGCGTTTTCAAACAACCCTAAATAGACGGTTTCCTGTTGGTCTGGGGTAAAAAGTAAAAGTATGAAGGACATATGAAACGATGAGATCTATATGTGTACCCAGTTTCATATTATTACATGCAAGCGTGTTTGAGTTATAGACCAAGTTTTCGGACCCTGTTCCAGGGGGCGCTGTCGAGCCCCCCTGCCACGCCCGGGTACCAGCTTCAGCCCGGCCCTAATGACCGCAGGTTCTGACCCGTGTGCAAAGTTTCAAGAGTTTTTGAGCATGTTAAGAGCCCCAAAAGTGCCCCGTAAGTCGTAAAAAAAAAAAAAAAAAATAATAATAATAATAATAATAATAATAATAATAATAATCCTAACGAAAACAATAGGGTCCTACGCACTTTGAGCTTGGGCCCTAATAAAGAGTTCACAGCATCATAGTGAGTGTGTTATGAGATGTCATAAGCAGTTCTGTTCACTTACATTAATGTTTTCAGGTGAGCAATCGCCATTAAATAACGCTTTTCTCTTTTCAAGTGACTGTGATAATTGTTTGCCTTTATTCTTATTCACAGTCTCCAAAGTTTTCAATCAAATTACTGTCTAAGTTAACAATTTATTTGACAGAAAACATCAGATAAATATGCCTTACAATGTCATTCTTCATTCCAGGCCACTTAAGGATATTATCCATTCCGTTAATGAGAATGTTTTGCCAAAAAATGCTCCGTTGACTGCAATCTCCCATTCATTCCTCTTGTAGAGCATGTCAGTGCAAGTGCCCAAGGGGGGTGGAGCTTAGCGAAGGGTCAATTGAATCAAGTTCAGCCAAGTAAGAAAATATATTTTTAAATGGTATAAATCGATTTTAAAAACTATCGGCTGATTAATCGTTTATCTGAATTTTTCACCAACTATTCAGTATCGACAAAATCCGCTATCGGTCAACCTCCAATAACAATGCTCCTAAGCGCTCTGATTACTTAAGAGCACTCATTGATATATGATGATTTCCAAGTACTACTTAAGTTACAAGGCCTTTGGGGGACAGCCTGTTAATATTAAATGATTTGTAAGATAATTTCCACTATCTACTTCGGCTTAGGATGCTTTTGGGAAATGCAGCCTTGATGTTAAAGAACTAATAGCCATTTGAATGATTCATATTTACTGTATGTGTGCAGGCAAAGGAGCAGCAAGTGCTATTACCACTGTTTCACAGCTGTGCAGTATGCGGAAAACACCAGTGCAAACGTCACAGGTATGTCACACACATATTAATCTCATTAGTTTCCAACATAGATGTGCTAGTTTCATGCCTCCACACTGACTTTTTCTGGGATAATATAATCATGTACTCTAACTATTTATTGTCCATCTATTTATTTATTTATTTGGCAAGTAGTCATGTAATAAGCAATAGGATCATGTTCGGCCTGCCTCTATTTGTGTCGAGGTCTGATCACCCTTTCGGGATAATATCTAGCAGACTGTAAATATCCCTTACCTTCACCCAGTTCTAAGGATGCACCGATTATCGGCTGCCAAATTAAAGCCCATCTGTAAATTGGTTTTAAGCATGAAAATTAAAAAACAATGTTTGAAAAAATAACAATTAATTATCATCACACTTTGTAAAAGCTCTTTGAATACAAATGCACAATCCAGAAATAATGATAGCTACAGAATGTAGAAGGGTTGGCACTCCTAAGAAAATTTTATATTAAATGTTTATTCTTTCTCATTCTCACATTGAGGAAAAACCATTGTTACAGATGTGACAGTTGTGAAAGCAGCTCTAATACATGATGAGGTGAAACCATCCAAAACGCATAGAAACAGTAAACTCTGACTTCAGAGACATTGGTATGGTGTTCGTTAGAACTGCACGATTCTGAAAAAAATTGAGAATCAAATTGAAAATCATAATTTTTTGCTTAGAATGAAGATCACAATTCTCTCACTATTCTGAAGAAAAAAAAAATTATTTACCTAGACATAAGGGTACTATAAATAAGTAACATGATATGTACTAGAGGTTCTGACAATATGTTATCTACTTCAGTCTATGTAAAAATGCAATGAAGTTGTAAATCAAATATATAAATTTAAGTCCACAAGAGGGTGCAACAAATACATTAAAAAACAAAACAGAACCTTGTTATTATTGCAAAATAAATAAAATAAACAAATATTTGTGTTAAAGTGCATAGAAAATAAATTAAATGATTTTGCCTGTTTTTCACATGCTAATTAAAAAGTAAAACGAGCGAAAAAAGTATTAACAGTTTTATGACAACTTAGTTTTGCACTGGTTGGCAAATATGCAATAAACAATTAGTCATTTTACTAATTAATTTTTTTTATATAAATATATATATAATATTATGATATTTTCACTCATATATGTATCTATAAAAACCTGGGTCAGTTTTGAAAAAGTTCCATGATTGGGACTTCTGATCTCTGTCCAGTGTACTTGTACGTAGATACCTATAAAAATCCTGTCTATTGAGATAAATATTCTATATAATTGTACAAAGGGTGGTAATATCATGTGAGGTCCAGGCCCTGTATCTGTGATCATGCAGAGCTGTAGCAAAGTGTGGATCATAAGCCGGCCAACCCAGTATTTTTACCTCTCTGCACATCGGGAAACATTTAACCACAGTTTAACAGAATGACCCACACATTCATTCTGTAATTGATATATGTCCTTTGCCCAGTCTAAACAACCCAGAACCAATTGAATTGTACATCAAGGAGGATTCTATATCTTTCCATTTTGCTTCATAGATTGGACAGCACCACAGTACTATTGGTCTTAACTATGCGGCTAAATAATAATATCTCAAGCACGGTAATGCCATGCCTCCCCTCTCTCTCTGTAGTTGCAGGGATGAGTTTCTTACTCAAGGTCTCCTGTTATTCCATATAAATCTGGAAATATGTTTGTCCCAATCTCTAAACTGTTTTCAAAGGATCTCGTCTGGCAGTGCTGTAAATAAGTATATGACTTTGGGTAGAATATTCACTTAATAGATCTTACCCTGCTGCCCATGTCCAGGAGAAGCAAGGCCAATCTGTCCAAATAATTATACATTTTCTTGTTTATTCTGTTGTAAGGGTATGCAAAGAGGAAATATCCTTCGGTAAATATATCCCAAGATACTGAATATATGGTGGACTCCATTTTGTGGAGTCTTATGAAAATTGAGTGCATATCCAGAGTTGCTCCCATACATTTTTAAGATGCCCATCCATCAACAAAGTTACTCCTGAGCTTGGGTTTTGTAGTGTCACTAGTACATCATCTGCGTACAAACAGATTTGTATTCTGCACTCCCTATAATTAGCTCCTCTAAACCACTCTCCTGACTAATTGTTTGTGCCAAGGGTTCAATAAAGATATTAAAGATAGTGAGGCTAATGGGATAGCTCTATCCACATCCTCGTTGAAAAACTATTGAATTAGAGAGACTACCGTTGATTTTTATCATAGCTGTTGGAGATTAATATAATGTCTTTATGCATTGTACAAATATTCTACTGAACCCAAATCTATCCATAACCTGTATTCACAACCGACAAAATCAAAAGCCTTCTCTGCATCTAGGCTGAGAAGGATTGCACTGCTTTTTCTTTAATTAATATAATCAATAATATTAAGGGCTTTCCTTATATTATCAGGGGTTTGCCTGTCTCTAACGAACCCAGTTTGGTCCGCGTTTATCAAGAGTGGCATCATCTAATGGCGCTTTTCCACTACACAGTACCAGTTCGCCTCGGCTCAACTCGACTCGACTTTGTTTGGTTTTCCACTGTGTAAAAGTTGTACCTGTACCTGCTTTCGGGTACTTTTTTTCGTACCACCTCCGGCGAGGTTCTGAGCGGGCTGAGGCGATACTAAAATGTGACGTAAAAACAATGCCGACTGCTGATTGGTCAGAGAGAATCGTCACTATTCACTGCGTCATCGTTGCGCGCGCCAGACGGAGTATCCAGAATAACTCCGCCATTTTTAAATAGTTTGCACAGATATAGCCTACAAAACTATTATTATGGCACAGCGGGAGCGCCATTTACAGATGGCACTCGATGATGCCGCACATGCCCGAGAACTCGAAGCGGCTTTAAGGAGAGAGGAGATTGCTGCAATGTCGTCCTTTAACCAGGCCTTTCTGGGAACCCTGAGCCAGCTTGTCCAGGCACTGAACCGGCGGGATGCTGTTCCACCGACCCTGGACTGAAACCCCTTTGTTTATTTTAATTAAATGTTTGCACTACATGTAACATATGTATATAGTTGGATGTGTGAATTTATATTAATATTATATTTTTTTCTATTTGTATGCGTGTTTAAATAAAACCTTTTTGAAACTTATTACAAACAGTGTCTTTTTTGATGGTTTGCTTTTTTACAAGGGTTTGAACAAGTATTTTCAGATTGTATACTGTGATAACCTTTAATGAAAAACAGCAGAGACAACATATTTAATGATAATGTATTTATTTAGCAATTAAAATAACGCATCAGACCCTCTCGTACATCTCTGCCCTCCTCCTCAACACCCTGTGCCACTGCCACCCAGGCTCTGCTGCTGCAGGTGCATCCCAGTCATTGTCATAGTCCTCTCCGTGACTCTCACAAAGGTTATGCAAAGCACAGCAAGTAAGAATCATAGATTTCACAATTGTAACATCACAGTCATTTCTTTTCATGAGGCAACGCCACCTTCCCTTCAGTCTACCAAAGCGTTTTCAACCACTACCCGTGCTCGACCCGTGCTTGTTGTAGATCTGCTGTTCTACTTGTCAGCCGTCCAGTGTCAGTGAATCGGTAGCTCGGTTGAAAGCCCAAACAGACGGTCTGCAGCGGCGACTTTGCAAAGCTAAACAGATCTGAAACACATAAACCATGCACATTTTAGTACGTAATACTAGCTATAAAGTTGATTAAATACTTTGCATATAGTATAGTATTTACACATATGCAAACGTTAGCTATGTTAGCATAACTTAACCTCTTGTGTCGGCTGTGAACAACCGGATTCGTCTCGTAGTCTGAACTCTGTAGTAATTCCCAAACTCTCCTGTTTTTTTTCAGCAGTGTTTCGTTTTGCTGCCCTCAGCCTCTCATGAAACAACGTTTGTCTTCTTGCTGTGAGAAACAGCCACATCCCGAGGATCAAAAACAGCATACACTCGATTTCCTCCATTGTCCTGTGTGTGTGGGTAGCGGATGTGTGTCGCGTATAAGATTACGTCACGGCAGTTTCCTGCGGTGTCGCTATGACGACCGGGTATTATTTGTGGCGGTACTGTCTGCAATGGAAAACGGAGCGAAAAGCGAGCCGAGTCGAGGCAAGCCGAGGTGAGCTGCTACTGGTAATGGAAAAGCGCCATAATAAAATGCTTTAAATTATAATTTTTTTTCCACATCACTCCATACCCCATAATGACAAAGCAAAAACCAGATTTTTGATAACTTTGCAAATTTATTAAAAAGAAAATACTGAAATATATAATTGACACAAGTATTCAAACCCTTAACTCGGTAATTAATTGAAACATCTGTAGGGTATGCAGGTCAGGTTTGGGGAATGTACAATTAATTCCAATGATCGTAATCAATGATTAATCATACGGTGTGACCCAGATACCAATACATATAAAAACGCCCCAAAAAGGGCTTATATAGTCCAAGAGTCTGTTTCAAATATATATAGATAATTAAACACAACGAATTATAATTAATTATCGATATACATCATATGCAGACAGGCTATATTAATTTTAATAACACCTTAATGGAATTGACCCGTAGGCTACCGCAATCAGTCAGTTCGTCCGCCGAGCCACTTTATTCGATACTCCTGATCAATTCTCCAGAAGAGTTATTCTTAGTTATAAGCTTATTCATAAAAAGCACGTTAACTTACTTTGATAATATCAGCTCGTAGCTTAAAATCGCACATTAAAGAGGCTTTGCTTTATGACCAACAAACACAGACAATCAAGCGTATAATTGAGTTTAATTCAAAGCACTATGATATCACTACACTTGACAAACAACATTTAACATAGAATAAACATAAAATAAGCAAAGTAAAACAGTAAGGGAAAGTAAAGAATTATTAGAGGTATGGCAAACTTATTACAACAATTAACCCTTTGAATCCAGCAAGGAAATTACACACTGTGATGCATTTGAATTTCAATGGAATAATACTTGCACAAAAGACCTTTTGCGTGGCTGAGCAAGGCTGCGTGGGTATCGTATCCTCGTGGTGTTCTTGAGACGGAGGATTTCGGTTCGGTGTTTCCAGAGCGTGGTTTGCTTGCTGGAAACTCGAGGCGTCTTAGAGGGTGACTGTTGAATAGTTGACGAGAGTTCCGGAGGGTTGCAGAAGATCGGGGAAGACGTGAGAGAGGGTAATATGGCTTGACGAGATCCAGAAGTGAAGTAGGGAAGTAAAAAGAGATGTAAGAAAGCTTGAAGAGATCCGGGAGCGTCCCAGGGGAATAGGTGAGATGAAGTGGGGGCAGCAAAAAAAGAGATAAGAGTAAGAGAACGAAGGGTAAGAGAGGATGCAATTTATAACCTTAGAAAACGTGTCCCACCTCTCATTGGCTCGACCAATAAGAAGGTTGGAAGTTCCAGGCGGGAATTTGGTTTATTGCTCTTTGTTCTAAGAGTGCTCCTCTTAGAACTAGGAAATATTCTTGTAATACTAATATGTTGTTTTTATCGACATATCATGTACACAGTCATTTCGATCTTCAAAATACCAAGTTATAGAGACCAAATGTGCCACACATATGATTTCGGTTAACCATAGTATGCAAAGTCTGAAACATTAACCCATTAGAGTTTGCAAGAAAACATAGACCAAACAACATGAAGGGAAATCATGAGATGGAACATTAGATACGTCAATACATTTATCACATGTATATATATATATAGAATACATAGGATTAAAAGGGTTCATTTCTCCTTCTCAGTAAGAATTAAGTGAGCGTCAGCAATCTCTGCACATTCCTTTGGAGGTCGTAAAAGTCTCCCTTATTTTGGGCATGAAATGTCCCTTTGTCCCGTCAAGGCTCATTTGCATGACCGGGTCCGGCTTTGGCTTGAATAACTCAAAAGATGGTAAAACCATAGCAGAATACAATTCTAAGGTAATCTTATTTTTATATTCAGCTCGGACAAGTCGTAAGGTTTAATTTGATACCAAGAAATGTGTATTTGGTACCCTTAAAAGTGGATATACACTCTCAGGCTATTAAATATAAAGCCTCAGAGTTTAAACTACACAACGAAACAATTCTAACGTTTCTGATACACAGCAGAAATACACAACGTACTAGACATATTTCTTTAAAAATAAGCATTTCTAGGTTTAAATGGAAGACACACACATTTTTACGTTCAAAGTCTCACATGGCTTTCCTCACATTGTAAATCACGAGGGCGTCACATGTGCGGGGGTTTTTAGGAAGCACCACGAGGGTCCTCTGTCAATAGCTGGAGTGTCTCTCTGTCAATAGTTCATTGTACTATCACAGGCTAGCTGGTGCTATTTCGGTGGTCTTACAGGGAGTTCTTTATATTCATGAATCTGCTGAGTTAATGATTATCCTTCATTGATTCCTCCAGACGCTACACATCTTTGGCAGCAATTACAGCTTCAAGTATTATTTGGTATGATGCGACAAGCTTTGCACACCTGGATTTGGGAAATATCTGCCATTCTTCCCTGCAGATCCTCTCAAGCTCTATCAGGTTGCATGGGGACCATCGGTGGACAGCCATTTTCAGGTCTCTCCAGAGATGTTCGATTGGGTTCAAGTCCGGGCTCTGGCTGGGCCACTCAAGTATATTCACAGAGTTGTCCCTAAGTCACACTTGCATTGTCTTGGCTGGGTGCTTTGGGTCATTTTCCTGTTGGAAGGTGAACCTTCGGCCAAGTCTGAGGTCCTGAGCGCTCTGAAGCAGGTTTTCATTAAGGAAATCTCTGTATTTTGCTGTGTTCAGCTTTCCTTTAACTCTGACTAGTCCCCCAATCCCTGCTGCTGAAAAAAACCCACACAGCTTGATGCTACCACCACCATGCTTCACCGCAGGTGATGAGCGGTCCCTGGTTCCCTCCAGACATAATGCTTGGACTTGAGGCCAAACAGTTCATCACTCATCTCTTCATTTCATCAGTCCAGAGAATCTTGTTTCTTACAGTCTGAGAGTTCTTTAGGTGCTTTTTTATGTGTCCTACACAGAGGAGAGGCTTCCATCTCTCCACTCTGCCATAAATCCCAGATCGGTGGAGTGTTGCAGTGATGGTTGTCCTTCTGCTAATTTCTCCCATCTCCACACATGATCTCCCGATTACTCAGTTTCTTGGAAGAGTCCTGGTTGATCCAAATTTCTTCCATTTATTAATTATGGAGACCACTGTGCTCATAGGAACCTTCAATCAGTGTTTCCCACAGGATTTTGTGAGACCATGGGGGGTGGACCTCCGACCCTCTAAGGGGGTCTGGGGGCATGCTCCCCCCGTAATAACATTTTGTACATTTTTAAATTCTTCTATCTGGTGCATTTTGAGAGCAAAATTAAGAGGCTAGTGTTGTGGTCTTGTAAACAGTTTTGTGCTCAAAGCTGCAGTAGGCAACTTTTGAAATAAATTGAATTGTGAGAAACAGCGCCCCCAACTCTTCCCCATATACATTATGCTCTTCACCCCCAGCAAGGGTTACTTGACAGCTGTTCACAAACAGAGCCAAGGCCTGCCTTTCACTGAGTCTGTGGTGCTAAATAATTTCTCACAGCTCCTCATTTAACTTATACACCATGTTTATATCGAAAAAAACATTTTCAATGAATAAATACTACCTACTGTAGCTTTAATAATTTTGTGCTCTAACCATTCTAAAAAGCAGGGTACTAACTAGTGATGTCAGTTTCAGCTTTTTTAATATTACCTCATTACCTAACCTAGTAATGCTAACTTTAATTTACATTATTCATTGTTTTTCTTTTCCTTCGTTTGTAACCCAGCCAACCTGTATAGCTCTTATATTATATTACATTATATTGTATTACATCACATTATATTATGCAACAGTAAAATATTTCTGCCTTAAATTCTTAACTTTCACACATTATTTTAAGGCTCTCTGATTAACTCACAAGCTCTTGTTTCTTGGATGTTATCATCTCCACATAAATAGAGCAGGACATCTCCTCTGTCTTCACTGCCTGTTATTAACACTGTGTGAATAAACCCACAATGACCATGGATATTTTACATTACATGGCTTTTAAGTGAAACCGGAGTGCTTTGCATTCACAAAATGAATACGTTTATACCTTGTTTATATTTTCAAGGGAGAAAATGGCGCAAGTCTCTGTAGACGGTGTACATCAGAGTGCTTGAGAAGTGGTTAATCTTCACATGACGGCCGCGGTGCACGGAGTTCAACTGAATGAGACACAAGTGTTTTTTTCCTGCTCGCATGAGACATCATGCAGGGAAAGACGAGGCTGAATCCAGCTTCTTAATCAACTGCTTTTTACTTAGTTGAAGGGACTTGGTGCTTTGAAACTACACAACTCTATCACTGACGAGTGAAATGTTAATATTTACTTGTTGCCAATGGCTAATAACAGACATTTTTTGGTCGCATAATGCGAAATTTACTCGTATATGCGAGTGATTTTACTCGCAATGTAGA
The DNA here is from genome assembly GCF_025860055.1 of Xyrauchen texanus. Classification (NCBI taxonomy): domain Eukaryota; kingdom Metazoa; phylum Chordata; class Actinopteri; order Cypriniformes; family Catostomidae; genus Xyrauchen; species Xyrauchen texanus. The sequence goes on from NC_068303.1 coordinate 38,039,848, forward strand.
TGGCTGGTTAACGTTACTTAACTCAAAAATGTCTCCTCCGCAACCAAATAACGTTAGACAGATCCAGGAATAGAGTTCTGAGTTCTGTGCCTAGAGTTCGTTTACTGACGTAACCTCCGTTCCCAAATGGAGGGAACAAGACGTTGTGTCCCTCCTGCCACAACACTGAACCAACCGCTGAAATGGCCGGGTCTTTGGGTCTTTACCTGATTTTGCAGCGTCACTCCTTTTATACCCATATGTCCGGGGGAGTGGCATGCAAATTCCACACGCCAATTTCCATTGGCCTTTTCTCAAGATCAGAGATGTCTGAGCTCCCCAGGAGTGACCCCTAGTGTCAACTCACCGACACAACGTCTCGTTCCCTCCATCAGGGAATGGAGGTTACGTTAGTAACCGTGAGTTTCTGTTAATGCACGATTTTCTGTAAAGCTGCTTTGAAACAATGTGTGTTGTGAAAGGCGCCATACAAATAAAAATAACATGACTTGACTTGACTCCATTCAATGTATTTGTGTTTACTGGACAGACCTACACTTCTTCTGGAGAACTATCAGCCATGGCTGGACCTAAAAGTGCCATCCAAAGTGGATGCCAGTATTTCAGAGGTACAGCTATATTTCCAAAAGGATTAATTAAATATGCAATGAATAAATCACACTTAATGCTTCTCTTGACTGATCTTTAGGTTTTGGAGTTAGTTCTGGAGAACTTTGGGTATCCGTGGTACAGGTATGACACTAGTCATTGATTAAGTTGCTGAAAATGTAAACCATATATGCACCTTCAGTCTTATATATTTTATGGATTTTTGTTTTGTGATCAGAGATATTACAGATGATGAGGTGTGTGTGAATGAATTAAGACAGACGATTCGTTTCTTTGCTGCAGTTCTGGTTCACAGAGCACAAAAGGTTATTTTACAGTAATACACACAGCATAATGCATGTACAAATATTAGTGTTTCTATAGATTTATACTAAAGTGGAATACTCATTGAAAAGTATCTCTGTAGGTGGATGTTCCTTCACTTGTGACAGGTAAAATGCTGAACGCTGCTATGAAGCACATTGAGTTAATTGCTAAAGCACAGCAGAAAGGTGTGTATTGTCATTCTAACATGAAAAAAAGCCCACCAAAGAGTATTTTGATAAAATATCAAAGCAAGTGTCATTTATTTTAAAGAAAGGTAGTACTAATTTCAATACCACAACAATATGCTATTGATCATGCTTTTTTTTAGCCTAAGTAAAATATCAATGTAAATAATAAATAAACTGCATATTTTCTTTGTGTTTTTCAATTAAGTAAACATAAAAAAAAAAATAAAGTAGGGCCCGATGAAACATTGAACTATGAAATGTTTTCCATTTTTTTCTGAATTCCATGTATAGAAATGTAATTCAATTTCAGCATCAAAATGGTATCTAATCAAATGAAGCGCATAGTGTATGCAGACTATGATTATAGAATTAAATAAATAATTTTATAATCGCAGCATTTTGCACTTTAAAAATCACACTTGGACATTTTAACAACTGCTGGAGTTATTTTTTTTATAAATATTTGAAATAATAATAATATGATATTAATAAATAATAGTTTTTTTTTTAAACTTTAATAAATAAAATGAATATTGAACAATTGCTTTTCAACCTTCCATTGCATATTTTTTAGCAAATAAAGTGCTTCTGTAAAGATCCTCACTGCATAATCTAAAACACAACATTGATCTTATTTTTTGTCAAATAAAGTGCTGTACAAAACAAATCACAGTATAAATTAAAACATTGATAAAAACTTTTATTCAGTACAACAGCACCCTTGCTTGTGAGATATTTATTAAACATTATTGTTATAATGATTATTATTCTAAAAATACATTAGTAATATATATTACATTATATTATATTTTACCATTCAGTATTTCTGTCCCAAGTTGAATCAAGCTTTTATTTTTACATGAAGGCTTATCAGTTTGTGTGTTTTTGATGGTAGCTTCACACCTCTGGATAAGCAGTTGTTAAAATGACCAAGTGTGATTATTAAAGTGCAAAATGCTGAACAATAGTCTGCATGCACTACGCTCTACACAGTGTATAAGTGCTCTGTGTTGTCATCACAATGTGCGTGATGCTTTTAATGTTGTTATTTAGCATACTAGCGGCTTCACAGCACCTGCAGACAGTATATTTATTTAATTAAATTGCATCCTTTGGTGGCTTGATATTCGCATCCTTTTGCAGCTTGATATTTACACTAGGACGTTTTACTATTTTCACTAGCATAAATGTGCATTCATTAGCCACTTTTCCTCTATCAGACCAGTGCAAGCCAGGGCTATCTACTGGCCAGCCTGGGCCAATAGTCTCGGATCTCGAGCCACAAGACCGAAGTCGATCTGCATTCCCACCATCGGGCCAAAAACTCTTCAGCGTTACCCAAAAACCTGCCCTTAATATGCCTCTGCAGTGTCAATGTTGCACACACCACCCATTTCACAAGCAAGAGGGAAGCTCAAGCAGAGGTGTCATGTTATCTAGTTATTTAGAATATCAAATTTATATCGAATGTAAACAGCAAGATAATTAAGTGTTGACTTAACATACTGTAACTGCCACGGAGTCCCGAGTGGTCTCTCCACTAACAGTGGCAAGATGTCTATGAAAATTCACAGAACCATGGAAAGTATTTTTTTTGGGCACTGCTTTGTCCTTTTTAATGTATTTGTACTGTACCCGCATTAAAAAAAAATTATAATAATTCCAGAACCTGTGCCAGTGTGTTGGATATACAACCTTGGAAGTTCGGCGAATCTCTGCCTTTGACATTGTTCCTGCCTCAATCCCTGGCTGGCCTTGTTTGATAATTAGTGGACCATTGGCCCCGAAAAAGCCCAGAGGAGTCACGATGATGATTCATCATGCCTGGCATGCCCTAATTTGGCCTGATAGTGGAAATGCAGCAATTTTTTCCAAATTTCATGTGTGAGCATTTGAAAGAAGGCTTGGTCAGTCAAACAGCGTGCGGGTATCGAATTGAGTCAGCGCTCGATACTGCCAGTACTAAATAAACACTGATATTTTGACATCTTTTTCATTTTAGTATCGACTTTTTACCAAAGTACCGGAACTTTTGACATCACTATGTGTGTGTATTGACTATTTCCAGTGGCCTTAAACATGACTCATTGAAAGTCAGAGCTATCAGTTAAGTAAATATTTAAGATTAAGTTAATAAAAACAGAAAATAATCACAAGAGATAAATTCAATTCTCTCAGTTTGCAAACAATATGCAATACTACTTGGCCATTTTTTAAATAAACAATTTTTGGATTAAATTTCAACTGAAAATAACTATATTGATGTATACTTTGACATGCAATTTCTCACCCCTAATGTTAGGGTTAGATTTAGTTATAGGGCTGATTCTACTGATGAATTTAGCCATAATACATTAATGTTTTCATTTTCAAGTTTGATTACTGTTTAAATGTTAAATAAGGATCAGTTTGTGTTTTCTTCTATAGTTATTGAATTTCTGTGTTTTATTCTCGGATCTTTGGCTCTGCTGATTCGAGAGGTCATGACAGGTTCGGTGTTTCTCCCGATCATGGACTTCATGGCCGACCCTGTGAGTTGGACACGTTACATGAGGACATGAACTCAGATGTACTTTTCCTTTGTGCTTATAGCTGTGCATTAAATGAGCCCCAGTCCCCAAATAGTTTGACCTGTGCATCTTTTTTATATAGAAACAGCGGCATTTCACATGCCATATACAGTTACCCCAAAGAAGTGTTTGAACATTTCAGTCACACCTTATGAATGGCTTTGCCCTCATATATATATATATAACAAAATATCAAACCAAGTAGCATTTATTTAAAAACAAAAAAGGCAGCTCAAACACACTTTTCAAGCAAACATTCTGCAAAAAGATGTTTGAAGATTTGAAATGATAAAATAACAAATATACTGTTGAAAATAAAGATAAAACATATTGGCATTTTGTGTTAATCAAACGTTAGTGGAATGTGTTCATAGTTATGAACTACCGGTACACTACACCCATGTTTACTTAGCGGGGAACTGACTTCATACACTAAAATCATCTTGACACTAGTCGATTAAAAGTCATTGCAAAAAGTTAGCAGTTAGAAGCAGATAGAAGTTATTTCTGAGAAAAACTCTAGCAGCATTTGAATGCAGATGCCACTTGCTTTGACATTTTATATGTAATGCATTTTTAGGTATGATGTTTGTAGTGGCCCCAAGCAGTATTTGGACACATGTAGTAAAAAAGTATTAAAATGTTTTCTGTATGTGGATCTTGTTTTGAATTGTGTAATGAACTTGATTGTTTTTGTGCAGAACACAGTGAATCACATGGTGCTCATCTTCATTGATAAAACTCCAGTGAGTTATTTACATCATGCAATCCAACCCAACCAAACAAACCAATATCTGTTAGAAACTGCTATCATGTGAAGATCATTGCAATCATGTGCAATTTATTAAAACATGTTTATTTGCATGTGATTTGTGCTGTTAGCCTGAGCAGTTGATGGCCTTATTGTTTTCCTTAGGATATTATATTGAAATTTTTGCACATGGTCAGAACCCGCGGCCATGAGGGCCGGGCTGAAGCTGGTACCCGGGCGTGGCAGGGGGGCTCGACAGCGCCCCCTGGAACGGGGTACGAAAACTTGGTCCATAAATTAAACACGCTTGCATGTAATAATATGAAACTCGGTACACATATAGATCTCATCGTTTCATATATCCGTCATACTCTTACTTTTTACCCCAGCCCAACAGGAAATCGTCTATTTAGGGTTGTTTGGAAAACGCATGCAATGGAATTTGAAATACTCCTAGTAGAGAATTCCACCAATCGCCACGAAACTCGGTCAGCATGAAGTCAAGACATTGAGGATGAAAAATCGCCAGTGGATTTTTGATATCTCGAACGGTTTGGCCGTGGCGAGGAAACGAATTTATGGCGCAAAAAGAGAAACAGGAAGTGTGTTATAACTTCTGCATACATTAATTGATCTCGATGAAACTTCAGCAGTGTGTTCGCTGTAAGAGGCCGATCACATGGATGTGACTATTGTGAGTCAAAGTTATAGCGCCACCAACTGGCAGAAGGAAGTGTGTCACTTTAAAAATGCTTTGAAATCACCCTCTTATTTTTACCCGATTTACTTAAAACTTTATGTGTATAATGTAAACACACGGCAGATGTAGACATGTGAAAGGATTATTGATATCTTAGATACTGTTGCCGTGGCAACGCTTCAAACTTTAATATTCTTTTTTGATGCTTTTGAGACTCTAAGCATACTTGAAATTGCATGAAACTTGACAGACACATCACATTTATGAGCCAGTAGACATGTGCAAAGTTTCAGAAACGGGCGTGGTGCAGGGGCTCAGTAGCCCCACCTTTTGACAAAAGTGGGGGGGTTGGTTTTATACTTTGACCTACAGTCACAAAACTCAGTAATTATATTGTTCTCATCGAGCCGGATAACTTTCTAATTTACAGTCATTAGCTCAGACCAACAGAAAGTCAGATATTTTGGTTTGAATGTGGATGTTTTGGAGAATTTTCTCTCCCTTTCTCTCTGACCCTACGTCTTCTCTGTGTCTGTATGGGGAGGGGGATGATTTGGCTGTTGAGTGAGAATGCTTTTATTTTAGTTTTTCAAGGTTTTGGGGACCTTAACGTGCTCGAAAACTCTTGAAACTTTGGGCACAGGTCAGAACCCGCGGCCATCAGGGCCAGGCTGAAGCTGGTACCCGGGCATGGCAGGGGGGCTCGACAGCGCCCTCTGGAATGGGATTCGAACACTTGTCCATATATCAAACATGCTTGCATGTAATATTATGAAACTATTATGGGTTGTTTGGAAAACGCTTGCTGTGGCTCCTAAGTGGTTTATTTTATTCCCACCAAACTTTTTCAACATGATACAAATACATTATATATGCTAAATTGTGAACGGATAATAAATATCTCAAACAGTTTTGCTTTGGCAAGGGATTAGTGTAATGTCAAAAAATGACATATATCTTCTAAAAATGTAATTATACACTATTTATTTATTTATAAAATTATACAAATATCAGAACTAAACTCACTTTATTCTTGTTTTCAATTTAAGAATAATGTACAAGTTTAAAAACAGCCAGAATGCTGTCAAAAAAATATTCAGTCAAAAAAAAAAATCAGGTAATACATAGGGCTATACTGCCCTCTTGTGTTCAAAATCAGGAAGGCCTATTGTATATAAATACAATAGGCCTTCCTGATTTTGAATACAAGAACACAATATAAATATATTAGCTATGTGACTCCGAGAATATTTTCCCACCGGTTATTTGACGTGGGACACCGCCGGGGGCTTTTAAATTGCTAACTTAAAAGCGAAAGTAAAATACGGACGTCCACACGGACATTGATAATGCTGCGGAGCAGAGCGAACGTTTTCAATGAATTCCTATGGAAGTAGAAATTAACTAAAAATCTGTTCTGCTCGTTCCTCGCCGTGGGCACGCACTGTTATGAATGCCCGTGCAGCCGTGAGCATTTTAGTTTCATTTTAAAATAAGCTCCATTTCGGAGGTGGATTGCTTGAATTTACTTTACAAAAGCACAATTTTGTGCTTTATTGCGAGTGTACACAAATATAAATAAACACTTTGCAGTTTCAATTATGTGCTCTACGAACAAAATAACGGTAGCCTATGTTTTTATGTTTCCACTGTTCGATCGCGCCCGCACCTCAGTCACACACTCACACACACACACACACACACACACACACTCACTCCATCATTGCAATCTTGACATCGCAGCCTCTTCATTATAGCCGCAATAAAATATAATAATAAAATAGTAAACCTAACATATAAAAATTACACTGTTTAAATAGTCAGTAGTACAATTCGTATCATTCACAGTAAGCACCGCTCCACTGTGATGTTTCCAAGCATATTTTTGCGCATGTAAAAAGGATGATTTTCTACGCCGGTATTGGAACGTGAGTAAAGTACAAAGCCTATAATAAAGAATAGTTTAGCATCCAGATACATTGCAAATGTTGAAACATTTTGATTCTAAAGAGAGATTTTTTTATTCGTGTTCTGTTCTGAATATCATTAAATTTAAAGGATTTGTTGTGGAATGTTTTGAGAGTATCATCAAATAAGAATAATTCTCTCGTTTTAGTGATTCCCTAGTTATTTTTTTTATTTTTTTCATTGTTGTAATCAGGTAAGGCAAGTTATATTCTCTGTGTCTTTATATAAATAAAGCAAATCAAAAAAGTTTGAGAACCACTGCTTTATGGCACGTTTTGGATTGTGGTCAGCACAGAAAACAGCGCACGATTCTTGAACGGTTGAAAGTTATATTGAAATGCTTACAAAGGAATGGATAAGAGGAATCAACATTTTTATTTCAAAACAAACAAGTAATCCGAAACCTGACATCAAGTAAGGTGAGGAGCAACGAATTTCACACACGTGGAAAATGCTCTTTATTTGAATGAGTGAACGTGGCTCTTAAAAGAGCCATTGTTGCTGCCCTTAAAAGGACATTTGTTGCTTCATCTTCTGAGTTCCACCTGCAGAGCTTCTCGGAGGTTGCTCAGCAGAAGCTGGTTTCCCTCTGGTCTCAGGTGGACTCCGTCTCTGCACAGATGAACAAGCCGATATTTCTGTGGTGAATGCAGCACATCTGCCTCTCTGCCAAGAAGCCAGACATGGTGCCGTTGATCCACCGCCGGCTTCGTTCAATGCCATAGCCAGTCCTGCCAGTCTGTCCTCTCCAATTCAGACGGGGTAAAATGCCAGAAAACACCAGCCTGGGGTGCGTTTCCCATACAACGATGCAACTCGCTGGTTTAACTACCATAGTACGATGCATCTTTAAAGAAATCAACTAGCTAGTCACTACTGTTTCCCGAAACCATGGTACCTGTGTCGCAGATCCATGGTTTGAACCACATTGGTTGGAGCTGTCGTTATGACGTTCTTCTTCTTCTTCTTCGATCTAATGGCGGACTGGTGCTATGAGCACATATCGCCACCTGCTGTAAATTTGGTTATTTTCTCTTTTCAACTGCGCTTTCTTAGTGACGATGTGGAGTAATTACGTTAACAACTCAACATTCATGCTTTGCACAATAAAATATATACATATATAAACACAATGTTGTCTTCTCTGATCCCAAAATCTATAACTATTAATTTCACAATTTCATATTTATTAATTTCTTATTGAATATTGATAGTTCAGCACAATTAAAATGAAAATAAATGATGGGTTTTAAAAACACTGTGATTGTTATATTATGGACACCTGTTGCATATTTTGCTTAAGATCATTAGCCTACCTATTTAAGTCCCCTTGCCATACAGCTATGTGTTCATATGACCTGTCTGAAAATGACGCGAAAACCACAATTTTCAAAAAATGAGGTTACAATTCTTTTGGAGGAGGTGGAGAATAATAAAATCCAGCTATTTTCAAAGCTGAAAAATTGTGTCACAAATGCTGATAAAAAAAAATCCTGGGCAGAAATCACCCAAAAAATAAATGCTGCTGGCTATGGTTATGAGGCAGCCCAGAAGAAGTTAGAAAAAAGTGGACGGACTTCGCAAGTGTGACAAAACGGAGGGCTGCAGCACGTAGAAGGGAAGCAAAAAACACTGGTGGGGGTATCAACTCCGTTCCTCCTCTGACTGCAGAGGAAGAGAAAGTTTTGGCCATCCTGGGGCCTGAGGCATTGGAAGGGATCCCTGGAGGCATAGATGCATGTGCGTCAACCAGGCCTTTGAATTCAAAGTTGAGCCCTGGAACATCAGGCCCCCTTCAACCTGCCCCTGTAACATCAGGCCCCCTTCAACCTGCCCCTGTAACATCAGGCCCCCTTCAACCTGCCCCTGGAACATCAGGCCCCCTTCAACCTGCCCCTGGAACATCAGGCCCCCTTCAACCTGCCCCTGGAACATCAGCAATGAGTCCTGGTCTTGGGCTATTGCTCCCTTCTCCTGACTCCCCTCAGTCTGAGGCCTCCTCATGTGCTGGGCAACGTCGTTCTGGCATTCCAGAAAACCAGCCATTAATCTCCCACCAAAGGAGAAACAGGGGACGTTGTGGCTGCAGTGAGAAGCTGCTTCAGTCGGAGAAGAAGAAAATATCTGAACTCCAGGGAATCAGGAGAGAACTGAGAGCCCTGAAGGAGCAGCAAGGCCAACATCATCAGGAGGTTATGGCCTATAGGAGGGCTAAATTGGAACTCCTGCAACAACAAGCCAGCAAGCCCTCTTTAACCATGTTTCTACCAACCGACAGTAAGTGAAAATTGTGTTATTTACTCAGTATGGAAAGTCAAATCATGTGTGGCTGACAGCCATGTCATCTTTTTCTTTTTCAGATCCACAGATGTAACCCTCTTTTTTTTTTGCCTACATTGTTGGCCTTCATGCCTCCCAAAATCCAACCCCTCGTCCTTGTTGTGGGAGGTGGAAACAGATTGGTTCTGGCAAATGGAGCTCTGGTGAAGCTGTGTGGTGCATGGCATTCAATTTATTTTTCAGTGATGAAGTTAAAACCCTTCAGCAGTTGAACTGAAATACAAATAAATAAAAAATGTTATGGCCAAATATACTCTTTTGTAATATGTATTTCAAGTGCTTTTCTAATACACTGGGCATTCAGTTTAATATGAGTTAAAGAGCATACCATTGTAACTTGACTCAAAGTAGTATATTAATGCCACATAAAAATGCAGGCATTACTGAGTGAAGCTGAAGCATGTTTACCATGCCATGTCATCCTTTATTAAATACCTGAATAATGTGACCAAGCCTGATAATGAAACATATGGAATGTAACTTTTATTTTGAAGTGGTAAGCTACCATCACATAAATAAACCATAAAGTAAATGAAAATTTGGTTAATTCACAACATTAATATCATCAAAGACAATATAAGCCAAACATAACACAAAACACTCTTAAGTACTTAGACCATTCTTAAGAGAAGAATGAAAAATATTAAATAACAGAAAGACAACAGCCTATTTTAAACCAAATCAACATATACAATATATTAATGTTGTACCATATTACTATAACAAATCAAAGATGGTAATAATGAATTGTAGTAATTAAATTAATTTAGAATGATTATTAGCTAAGGTGTTTCTATTAACTCTGGTGCATCCAAAGCAGGTGTACTAATGCCTCTCCTAATAAAAGTTACACTTGTGTGTTTCAAGTGTCAACAATGGCAGCTTTACAAAGATTCTTACAGCTGGAGCACAGAAGGCGGCTGAGAAGTCAATCAGTTTATATAAATGCCCACATAAGGACAAATTTTACCCCTCTTGACTCACTATCTGATGATGCAATTTTAAGAAAATTCCGTCTTCCAAGGACCAAGATTCTTGAATTATTTCAGATAGTGAAACCACACCTTCAGAGGGCAACAAGAAGAAACTACGCCTTAAGTCCAGAGGTGCAGTTGTTAGCTACACTGCGTTATTTTGCTGTTGGAAGTTTTATGGAGGTGGTGGGTGATGGCCTGGGGCTCAGCAAGTCTTCAGTCAGCAAAACTGTGACAACAGTAACACCTTTGCTGTTACAGCTGATGAAGAGCATCCTGGTTTTCCCCAAAACTCCTGAGGAAATACAGCTGGCCAATCAACAATTCTATGATATTGACAACATCCCCAGAGTGATTGGCATCATTGATGGAACCCTAATCCCAGTATTAAGCCCTAAGGTAAATGAGCCCTTGTACATTTGCAGGAAGGGCTATCCAGCCATTAATGTTCAAGTAGTGTGTGATCACCAGGGAATGTTCACTGACATTGTGGCAAAATGGCCTGGAAGCACACATGACTCTTTTGCATGGGCCAATTCTGCAATTTGCCAGATGGCTGAAGAAGGTGGCTTTGGTGATAGCTGGCTGCTGGGAGACAGTGGATATCCTCTTCGCCCCTACCTCTTGACACCTGTGCAGCATCCAGCCACCATTGCAGAGGAAAGGTTTAATCAGGCCCATGGAAGGACACGCTCTATAGTGGAGAGGACTATAGGACTGTGGAAACAACGTTTTCGCTGCATCAGCAAGTCCAGTGGTGGCCTAAAGCTAAACCCCACCAAAAGCTGTTCTGTTATTGTGGTTACTGCAATTCTCCACAACATTGCAGTCAGGGAAAATGACCAGCTTCCTGAGGAGGAAGTTGGTGCCGTTGGAGCCGATGGTGAGGAAGATGCTGTTTCTGATGATGATGATGATCCTTTGAACCCACATCAAGGCAGAATGCATCCTGCAGGAGCAGAAGTCAGAGAACTTTTAATTCAGAATATGTTTGGATGGTAGGCTAATATTTTACAGTTTGGATACTGTGTTTTCTATTATTTGTTTCATTTAATCTGACATAACTTGTGTTAATAAATAATGCTGTTTATTTGCCTATGTTTCCCCAGCAGACTTCACTTAAATACTTTTGCAAACAATAAATATGTATTTGTTTCTTATAACGCCATGAGAATATTATATTCTACTACACAAAACTGCTTATTTATAAAATGTTTCTTCATTCATTGACTATATATAAAAAATACTGTGGTTTGAGTGTGTAATATTTTAAATAGCCTATGTTAACGTATGTAAATTAGCCTACGTTTCCTTAGCGTTAAGCACTGCATATGTTGCGTATATGTGTAGGCTACAGTAGGCTACAGATACAATTTAATATTTAAGGGTAACCCCTAAAATAATTTTTGTAAAATATTGTTATATGACAATTTGTCTTTAGGAATTTAACAAAGCTACTCACTTGCACACTCACCGTTTCTTCGCACAAACGAAACCAAGCCTGCGTCCCAACCGGCAAAAATAATCCTTTCGGAGTGCACTTCGAAGGGAGAATAATTGCGATCGTCACGCTATTATATCGTTTCAAATAATTTGCAATAAAGAAAGCAAATTGTGTAAAACCCGAGCACCTCGACTTTAAGTCATCCAAATCACTTAAAGTGGATGGTGAAAGCTTCGAAAGAAATAGGCTATAGGGTCGATAGGTCTGAATAGAACACATCCCAGCTGCTGCGAAATCAATGACGTCGACACAACAAACTAACAAGGAACGATGCTTCTAACCACAGGTCAAGAGCTGTCGTTCCAACCACAAAACTTTGCGATGCAGTTTGCGAATGTTCGTTTGAACGATGGTTTCGGGAAACACCAAATCGTTGGACTATGTTAGTAACGACGGAACTTGCGACCATAGTTGGCTAACGATGCTTTCGGGAATCGCACCCCTGGTTCGGGGAAACATTTGTAAGACTTCGGTCAGGTCACTCTTTATTTCCCGAAGAAAATCGAGGTGGTTGCGGCCCACCCAACACAAACTGTTCCCTCCCAGGTGAATAATGATAATATCTGGAGCTTTGGCCCTGAGAGAGTGCAGAGCTGGAAACAGCTGCTTCCAGAGTCTGCCTCCTCTGCCGTCCCAGGTGATCTCACACTGAAGACCAAGGTTTCCGTCCAGGCGCTGCTCACAGAAGTGAGTATGCAGTCTGCGGATGATGGAACTGCAGAAAATCCAAACACGTGAAGCCATCTCAAAGAAGAGTGAAGGAATGTGATTTACCACCGGTACTTGCGACCATAGTTGGCTAACGATGCTTTCGGGAAACATACCTCAGAGCATTTCACAATCAATAAATTCTATCACACATTTTGGGCAAGCGATTGCTTATAAACGAATGTTTATGGATTGCGACAATGTTTATGTTGGATATGCTACGTTTTAGACCTACAATAATAAGGCAGACATTTCAAAATGAGAGTCCCAGTGTATTTTGGTCTTGTTTATAATTTAAAGTCACGCATTATTTACAATTTTCCCCCAGGCCATTACTGATATTTTCATCACACAAGAAATGGTAATTTCCACGTAATGAATAGTAGCTCTGTAGGATGCTCTGTCACAGGAAGGAGTCGTGGAATACGAATTGAAATGATTCTGTCTAAGTAAATGAAATTAACGTACTAAAGGCACCAGGGTGGCGGTGCCACCAGCTTGGGCACGCAATCGCTGCTCGCAGCTATATTTTTTCTTTTTTTTAATTATCTTACCTGAGGTCCACTTATAATTTTAATATCGTTTTTTGCACCAAAACAGTTATAATTTAACCATGTATAATATTGTTCCTCCTTGTCTGTGGCTCTCTGTCTGAAACACTTGGTTTTAAGACTTTAATGTAAACACCCACTCTTCTGACTGGCTAACTTTGTGCAGTCCTTCCAATACAGCTATATTTGAAACGCAATCCAAAGAAAATGAACAAACTCCACGCTACATTTCAGGGTTAACACATAACATACACACAACATATTTAATCTGAAAAAAAATTAACTGTTCATTCAAGCATCACCATTAAATATACAGTCATGACAAATGAAATATTCATGAAAAAAAATTGTTTACTTACAGATTTGCAGTGCAATAGTGTTTTAACTGCCCCATCCTTCAATAACAGTTCCTTTGCAAAGCTTGAATCATATTGTGACTGTAACAATCCATGATGTTGGGTGCTTTAGCAGGCAAAAGCAGAGATACTAGTCTTCACATCTCACATCTTCCATGTTTGTTTATACACAGGACTGAATGTGTTTCTCCCAGTCAGTAGCAGTGTCTGAATGAGATGAGTTTTTAAAAGTTGTGCTTGTACGCTCTTAAAACGCAGTGCACATCACCAGTGTTGACCGGAAAGGCACCAATACGATCAAAGAGCCAACAATTAAAAATAGAACAGATGGGCACAAAAACAGACCAAGACAACTTTAAAACAGCACAACAGCATGACTGCGCAGCTTAATGAAACACAATGGGGGTCTCCATTTTAGAGTTATAACTTTACATCACATTTTTTAAAAGCACGAGATGTATGATAATGGTCATAGCTTTCGTCTAGTGCACATTTATGTAGAAAAACATTTAAATCCAGACAGGCACATGAAGGTGTCCTGTGTAAGTCCACTGTGGATGAATCTCCCATGACAGGCCCGTCTATCCTCTTCACTTGTGTGACTTATTGAGCAGCAGTGGTGGGGCTAATGGTTAGCACAAGTTCCACAAATTCCAAATGAGCCATTTTTGCAGCTAGGTTTAAATAAATGGCCATTTCCTGTTAAGGAGGAAGTTTTCAGTTCTGAAACTTACATTAAGTTTTCAGAGAACAATAACATCATATGTCAAAGGATCAAGGAAAATGATATACTCATGTCATGTGACCTTTAAATTCCACAACGTCCCATATTTATTCATTGACCTTGCAGTCAAATGCATCACCACTGGAAAATGCTTCTTGCATATTACATCATCAGAGGCTGTAGTAACTGCAAATTCCCTGTCTTTTACCAAATTTTAAAATATTGATGGATAATTCAAATGCTATCCAGACCAATACCTTTTTTTTTTGTGGCCACCAAAGCTAAATTTCAGGTCGCCTCAAGGTGTAAATGGGACCAGTTTGACGTATTTTAGATTTAAACATTGAAAGCCCCATTAAAATATTATTTTAATTGAATTAATGACATGATATGCTCAAAAGATTTTCAATATAATCACAAAGTGAAATATGATTTTTGTAAGTCATCAAAAACAAATTTCTCTCTTGTGCTCTGATAATTGCTGCTGTAAGTGGCAAATAGCTAAAAACCTGATATCTCCTTTTACCTTAGAACGTTCTCTAAAAAATTTGCCATTGTTTACTTGTCTGAATAATCCAATGTTATATCTTGGATGTCCAGAACAAAATATGCCATCCAGAAGGAAAAGCTTGCAAATCAAATCATCAGAAATATGTTTTCGACTATTGATGATAAAATGTTTATATCAGGGGAGTATTTCTGCTTTCTTATGACACCTAGATTGAGCTTCTAGTCCACTCAGAGGCTAAGATATTCAATTAATTAACAAGGGTAGTGCTTTAACTTAAAATTAGACTGAGTGTCTATGGACAAGCACATCTGTGAGGGCTAAAATGCATTAGAGCATCCCCTACATTTCAGATCTGTATGTTGTGATTGAATGTGATAGGGAAAAAATGTCTAGTGTTTTCTGCCACCTAGTGGAATAAAATTAGACTTTTTAAAGTGAGGTAGAGTGAACAGAACCAGAATTCCATGTTTACAAAGTTAAAACAAAAAAAATTAAAATTCTGTTTATCATAAGATTATAAATCTTCTGCCCTCAGCCTGTGTTTTTGTACAGTGCTTTGGCAGAGAGCTAAACAATGATCCAGTAAACGTCATAGGAAAGATTCAGGTTCAAACTCTCTTTACTTCAGACCATTTTGTGAAACTGTAACATAAATGAATAAAGATATTGTAAAGATCTTGTCTCTTACAGAGTTATAATACAACACATATAGTGCACACAACACAAAGCTCAAATAACAGTGTAAGATGTATTTAAATTACCTTTACAGAATTTAGTTTATGGATATGTTAAGATATATTAAGCTTTGATAATCTTTCAATTAAAAAAAATCACGAACTCAGATAATCGTATGAATGAAGCATTTAAATTTACAGATTATGCTTTCTCAAAGGTAAAAATAAGCAGGATGGATGTGAATACAAGTCTGAGCTCTTCCACAATGTGGTCTGACAGACAAATAGCCCTTTTTCACCTAAACTGAGATGGTTGTCATGCCAAGCCTGTGATCCACTGGCTCACGGCTGGGGCAATCTGGGGCCTATCCACCCAGTCTCACGGCAGTTCGTGACATTGTCACGAAATTTAATCTATTGATTCGTGTTTATGGACACGAGTTTCCCCATTTTTTCGTGTCACTCAGCACGACTTTCAATCTAATGTATTTCAATGGGACGTATTTTTCGTGCCTGCACCACGTTTTTCTTCCGAGAGCACACTATTGTTTTTTCTCAATTGTTATTCATTTTGCAAACTTTAAGAGCTACATTACTCAACATTTAATCAAGAGATTTTAATCCTCGTTTTTTTGCTTTATATTCGGTAGGCTACTCAACATGAATCTATTGATTCGTGTCTATGGGCACGAATATTCTTCTTTTTTTTTCCGTGTCACTCAGCACGACTTTCAATCTAATGTATTTTAATGGAGCGTATGCACCACGTCTTTCCTTCGAGAGCACACTATTGTTTTATCCTCAAATGTTAGGCTATTCCTTTTGCAAACTTTAAGGGCTACATTACTCAACATCTAATCAGGAGATTTTAATCCTTGTTGTATTGCTTTATATTCGGTTGGCTACTCAACACGAATTGATTCGTGTCCTTCAGCACGAATTTTCTTCTTTTTTTCGTGCCACACAACACGAATTTCAATCTAATGTATTTCAAAGGGACGTACTTTACGTGCCTGCACCACGTCTTTCTTTGCAACATGGTCTCACCGCTATTCGTCACATGCCGTTTGGTCATTTCCCCCTCACGTCCAAAGCCGACGTTGAGGGTACCCCCTATTCGTCACTTGACAACGGAGAGGGTCGTCCGATAGATTTGAGTGCAAATCCCTCATCTTTGAATTTTGAACTTTGATTATTTTTCTAACCCTAACTCCTTTTCCTCTCTTTTTTATATAATTTTGGGCTACATTAAAATTACATAATTGCAGGACGGTATATTTTCTATATGCTTAAAACATGCCTTAATTTAGGTGGGATATTTTATAATTGCCAATAGTATTTCAATTTGCAATGGCTTATAGTGAGCCTAGCTACTTTGCTTTTTTTGCGCCACAAAAAGAAAAAAAAGAATAGCCTACTTTTATAGAACTTTCATCCCAATACTGATTTCATAATCTACATTTATGAAATCAGTATTGGGAAAATCTACATTTTGGTATATAGAGACAGTTGTAATAAATTAATTATATAGCCTACTGCAGAAATGTTTATATTGCTTTATATGGACATATCCTTTGGCAAAGAGATGGATGCATTCTGGGAATTGATATGTGTTTAAATGTAATGGCTACATACTCGTGTTTCCTTCACTTCGACATTTACGCTGACCCCTTTGAAATTTTGAGCACGGGTATAAAATATTAAGACTGTACTTTTTAATTATTATTGATATTTTGGCGCAATTTTGTGCAATACGTCACTGTGTGCGACCTTCGCAGAAACTATTGCCCAGCGCGATTCCACCACGGTAAGTCGCTTACAACAGTCTCTGAGCAAAATGAATTCATAAGCATTTACACGTCCAAAATTAATACAATTACGAGTTTATAAAAAAAACATTTTCTAGGCCTAGATATAGGTTCTAGATGTGTGTGTGTGTGTATATATATATATATATATATATATAATTATATATATATTTATAATTATATATATATATCACAACATGTTTTTTTTATGTGGAAATACTCATTTTATTTTGGACGTGTTGCTTATTGAAAATTTATTGGGGGAATAGTAATTGGGGACATCTAGATGATGTAATTTTCTCTTGATCATCGTAGTTCACACACAACGTCACTGTAATGTGTCAGTAATAACAATATTATCACTTGGTCTAACGTTATACTGCACATAACGCTGCCTTTAAATCTGGGATGGCGAACCCTAGACACATGTTACGAGAAAATGGGAATCACTCACTATATTAGGGTACACTTTTTAAATCTTATATCAACATAACACTACATAATTAACATTTTCTGTTGTTCTCCCTGCAGATCTTGTCAAACATATCACCTGTCGAACCTATCCAAACCTTATTTTCAAAACCCAAAGGCACTTTTAAGAGCCAACCTCTATCTCTTCATTATTTTCGATATCTTACATCCTCTCTGTTCTCTCACTATCTATATTTCTGTCCATCTCTTCAATCTTTATCTATCTCACAGTCATCTATTGCTCTTTCTTTCCTCCCTGTCTGTCTTTGTCTACTTGTCTGTCTTACCCATCTTTGTCTGTCTGTCTGTATCTGACTGTCTGTCTGTCTGTATCTGACTGTCTGTCTGTCTGTATCTGACTGTGTGTTATAATGCCAGGGGGGTCTACAAAAAAGATCTGCCCCTTTTGTCAGGGGATTTTATTTTGCACTCAAAAGATCTGCTCACATTGTAAAAAGGAGCAGCCTCTGAAGCAGCGCCTCAAGAAGAAGCTTCAGAGGTTTGATGAGAAGCGAGAGGAATGGGTGGTTGGTCGTAAGAAAAACCACAACACTGCATCCATCAAGGATGAAGCCAATATCATGGTACGTACAATTTCATACATGACAGTAAACTGTCCAGATCATCTAGGAAGTAGATTCAGTGGTACCACTTGTACCACAAGTGAGCATTGCCAGCTTAAGGTCAGAAAGGCTTTTTTTTTTTTGCCAATATAGATCAATTTGAATCTTTTTTTTCCAATGATACTTTGTCCTCCCTGTGTCATCAGAATAAATGTAAAAGTATAATTTAACTATCAACTTTGAAGGCACACGTAATTGTGATTTGTATTTTTTTATTTTATTGGTGATAATACAACCATAAAGTTATCACATCTTCACCGTAATACATCACATACCTAAATGATCTACCAGAGCAAAATTTGAACAAACAGCAAATGTAATTGAAACTCAGGAATTCTTGAGTTCATAACATATACAGGCATGCATTATGACAGAATTACAGGTGCAATTTAATAATCAAACTTTCTTATCGAGTGGATGAGAAATAAGACATGAACTGCATTCATACTGTACTACTCAAAGCACTTTAAAATGTGCATGCGTCAACTGTAAATATGTGCAGCATTCACCCATTTGGTCACGTAATCACTAAGGTTCTGCCTTTATTTTTAATAAATCTTTAGATTGTTATTGTCCAGTTGCACAATGGTTACATAATCTTATCAATGTAGGTGCAAAACCCGAGTTACTGTTACAAAAATAAATATTTATATAACAGTATATAAAGGGTAACCTCATGGTGTCAGATTCATCTTTTTACTGTTTTTCTATATAGAGTTGTTTTTTGCTTGTAATGTATGAGCCTTTTCTGTTTGCACATAAAGCTAAACTCACCATTAGGTTAAAAATCCTGAATGGCAGTAACCTGGATGCTGTCATTAATAATGTTATATATTTTTAAATTAATATTCTTAGTTATTTTTTATGTTGTTTTTCTATTACTTTAAACAGCAAACACACAATTTTTTCATTGCAGCTTGAGAAACTCCATGCCATTGGCTACAAACCAGTTCTGCTACTAGGAAAGGAGAACAAAAAAAAAAAAGAAATTAAGTGTGCCTTTGCCCAGGACTACCTACAGAAGATAGGTTCATTTTATGAATACCTTTGTGAAGGTGAGATGCATGCATGCACTGTATCTTAAAGTCACAGTTCACAACTTGTGTTGAGTACGCAAAATATTGTATTAATGTTTAAATCTTAAAGGAATGGCTCACCCCTAAAAGTTAAATTCAGTCATTCTTTTTTTCTGCTGATGAATGCTTGTATGATCATAGTCTACTATGTGACGTCTCTACCAACACATTTAATGTAGACACAAATTGGTAGAAAAACATAAAAATTTACACTGGCAATTGATTATGGGAATTGAAGTAAACTGTTTCAAAACAGTAGTTTCCTGCAACTGCAGATGTAGACATGTAGATTCTAAGTGTATTGAGCCCTGTTTGTATTAATAGCATGCAGCACACTGGTCTACAATGGGATTTGGCACCCAGAGTTAAGTGCATTCAAGCATATACTGTCAACTTTAGAATTATGTTTGGTATGTTTTTGTAAGACCCATATTTCATTTCTGTTCTCAGCCAACATACAACCATATTTTTAATGTTTAAAGCACACTGACCACATCAGTTTTTGGAGTGACATACTAATTGACACATTACATTTGCAAAGACCCGTTTTGGTCACTGGGTCAATGAATCAAATGATAATGAATCTATATATACTCATTGAAACAATATCGAGGACAGTGCTAGAAATGTAGATCATTAACAGAAATAACACAAAGAAAAAGAACACCATCACATTTTTGCTGGATACACCACAAACTTACATTGCTACTAACTTTGAGGTATAAAGCCCAAAGTTTTTTAGCGCACGCTGTCTAGTCTTAACTGAATAGTTTGACCCAGACTGTAAACAAAATTTATACTTGTAATTTTTTTCAATAGATATTATGAGCACTCTGGGTTTTATTTTCCTGACTTAAAGATTGTATTGGTTATTGTCATAGAAAATCAATCAAATATATTACAGATAACTAATACATCCAGTAGACTCTCAATAGTTCTCCTGCAATCCAAATTTGGTATATATTATTCAAACACATTTACCTAACAGTTAAAACAGGTACATATCAAGCTTAACCTCTATGTTTTAAATAAGCAAAACACAACACTTGTTTAACTTGCACAGGATGGACCCAGGATTCCAGTGGCAATGAGGATCAGCTGATTACTCTGCAGCTCACACCCTGCGAGGCGGAATCCACGGAGGGGCAAGTGGAGCAGGTGGAATCCACGGAGGGGTAAGTGGAGCAGGCGGAATCCACGGAGGGGCAAGTGGAGCAGGTGGAATCCACAGAGGGGCAAGTGGAGCAGGCTGAATCCACGGAGGGTCAAGTGGAGCAGGTGGAATCCACAGAGGGGCAAGTGGAGCAGGCTGAATCCACGGAGGGGCAAGTGGAGCAGGCTGAATCCACGGAGGGGCAAGTGGAGCAGGCGGAATCCACGGAGGGTCAAGTGGAGCAGGTGGAATCCACGGAGGGGCAAGTGGAGCAGGCGGAATCCACGGAGGGGCAAGATAATTAGAACAAATTTAAAGAGTTACAGTTTATATTTGTAAAGGCCAAAAGTGTTTGACCCATGGGTTACCTTAACTTTACTTGACTTCTAGTGTTTTTCCCCCATAGAGCTTGATGCAGGTTAGGGCTCTTTTCAACGAAATGACCTCAAACACACCATGCTATAACTTTTTTCTGCTTGATAAAGTAAAACTCACTTTTTGAGCAATGTTGCTGGGCAATCTTGCTGAGGGATTGTTCCTTGGGCACTTTCCCATTGAAAATGGGCAACACATTTCTATCTGGATAATTTAGATGGGTTGTGGGTCCTGTGTCTCATCTGGTTGCCCGTTGACGGCAACATTGCCCAGCAACATTGCTCAAAAAGTTGCCCTGTGTATCATCACCTACAGGGTTCTCATTTTCAATGGATAATCTGCTAGAAAAGTTGTTCTGATATTACATAATTAGATAGATGATAAGTCTATCTGATTCTGTACTAGGGCTGTTGGAAGGAATTTTGTGAGTCTATATATAAATCTAAAAGTAAAATAAGTACTACTAATCAAATGCTGAAATTAATAGGCCAAATTTTATTATTAAAGATATTAGGATAAATTTAATATTCAAAATAATTGGGAACGTCAGTGTCCCATGAACACTTAACCATTCTCCCACCCCTTGCGTTCCCTGAACAAGTCAGCGCAGGATCAGCGCTTGTTGAAACAAATTAGGATTATCACAAACAGGATGGACATAAACGAGAAAATGAAACACGTGGAGTTAATGGAGCAACCTTAATTCAATCGCAATAAGAATGCATGTACTTTACACCTATTAATACATGTACTTCCACACTTGTGCGATGTTGTGATCTTCAAGTATTTATATAATTAGTTAAAGATTTATTTGGAATATGAGTAATTTTCTTTCTCCAAACCCACAGATGTGTAGAGTATGAACGGAGAATCATGAACTCATTAATTCTAAATACAGGGCACACATTGTGTGCTAGGGGTCCTAAAGAAAACCCCCACACTGTTTCTCCCCATCTAAATCACCGGGGAGCGCCAGCGAGTCTGGAGTAGAATGCGCTATTGACGTTTTTACGACCCAGAGAGACACTCCAGAGACCCTCGTGACTTCGCCTTCTGAACCCGTACCATGTGAGAAAGGAATGTTCAGAGAAGTGCTGACCCTCACTTCATTCTCTTACTGAGAAAGAGAAATGAACCCTGTTAATCCTATATATATATTCTATATATCCATGTGATAAATATTGACATGTATCTCTGTGCCATCTCACATTTTCCCTTAAATGTGCTTGATCTATGTTTTCTTGCAAACTAATGGGTTAATGTTTCAGACTTTGCAATACTATGGTTAACCGAAATCATATGTGTGTGTCATGTTTGGTCTCTATAACTTGGTATTTTGAAGATTGAAATGACTGTGTACATGATATGTCGATAACAACAACATAGTATTACAAGTATATTTCCTAGTTTTCTTTCTTGCACATGCAATGAGAAATGTGAGAACAAAGAGCAATAAACCAAATTCCCGCCTGGAACCCAAACCCTTCTCATTGGTCGAGCCAATGAGAGGTGGGACATGTTTTCTAAGGGTATAAAACAACTCTAATCTCTTAGCCCTCTCTCTTGTCTCTTATCTCTTGCTTTCTGGTTCTCTGAGCCTTGTGCTCTCTTACTCTCTTGGGCCTTCCGGAGAAGTCCTAATGAAGATGATGCTGAACTAGCAGGCCCCCAAGGACTCCCAAGCGTGTGCCAGGCTACGGCCTTGTCTTTCCATTCACCAAGATCCTCTGACTCTCACTGGTTCTCTCTCATCAAGACAACGTCATCAAAGATCAACTGGAGCCTCAACAAATTGCATCAGGACAGTTTAATTCAAATGGGACATGCAAGTATCAAACTTAGTCTCATTATTTGATACATTAAGTATCCTCACCCCTTTCTAAAACGGGCGTGTCAGAACTAATATGATGGTTTGCTCAGGCTGTTGATCTGCTGAACTTCAAACAATGCTATAACTTCTTGCCTTCCTGTATTCTGCTTCAGCCCTCTTTCCCTTGGTAAACTGTATGAATGTATGTATATGTATGTTAGAGTAGTTTAAATGTTTAGTCTAGTTAATAAAGTCTTGTTCATGTCACATGTAAAGTTGTCTGTGTCTCAAGCTCATATCTAAAGTCACTAATCATAGATTTTGACTACTTGCTCTTAATACTTAGTAAGAAAGTCATTTCCCATGCCCCGGAAATGTACCTTTCTATTAATTAATAACCAGTGTTGAGTGTTCACGGGATGAACCGAGTATTTGGTTGTAATGTTAATGTAGCTACATCAAGTTAACCCGATTAACTGATCCAAATATTCATAATCGATTATAACAAGTTATGATTGATTATTAATATTTCATAGAGCTGATTCGCTACAGATGTCTTCACAGGGTCAGCCAGGGGCACAGTCTCAAAGCGAAAAAAAAAAGTCAGGTATGTAAATGTTTGTCAGTCCTTCGGATGAGACGTTAAACTGAGGTCCTGACTCTCTGTGGTTATTATAAATCCCAGGGTGTCCTTCAAAAAAGTAGGGTGCGGTGGGGTGTTGGGGTGTAACCCCGGCATCCTGGCCAAATTTGCCCTGTGGCCTCTGTCCATCATGGCCTCCTAATCATCCCCATATACTGGCTTCATCACTGTCTCCTCTCCACCAGTAAGCTGGTGTGTGGTGGGCGTACTGGCGCAATATGGCTGCCGTCGCATCATCCAGGTGGATGCTGCACATTGGTGGTGGTTGAGGAGATTCCCCCCCTTCAATGTAAAGCGCTTTGAGTACCCAGAAAAGCACTATATAAATGTAATGAATTATTATTATTATTATTAGGGTAATTATTGGTGGTTCTGATAACTGTTACCATAGCTTGGTAACTATGAAACTCAAAGGAACTCATTAGTCAAGCATATTCTCTAATAAGTAAATTAATTACTTAATTAGAATTTAAAGGGGACCTATTATGCTAATTTCCAGTTCTATATTTTTATTCTGATACTCCACTAGAGTAGCTTTGCATGATCCTGTAAAAGTCCTTATTTATCTTAAACTGGTCCTTTATGCAGACCCTGTCTGAAACAGGTCATTTTAGATGGAGTATTCTATAAGCCTACTATGATTACTATTTTCCAATGAGCCTGCATGTGATGTAAAATCTGGAGCCAAATTAAACAGCGTGTTTGCACACACATCAACTGAGAGGATGGTCTTTTCTCATATTTCAGGGGTGTCTAGACACACCAGGGACACATATTTATGTTGAAAAGACATCACAAAGTGCATTTTGACTAATTATTGTAAATGTGTTTTTTTTTCTTTTTCTGAGTGGATATATGGCTGGACTGTAATCTTATATCCCACAGGGGGACCAAGGCATATGCCTGAAAGGAAAAGGCACCAAAAGAGTAAGTGCATGTAAATGCAATGATTCATACTTTGCTAAACATTGCAACTTAACCCCTGTTAATTCGCTTCAGTTCAATAGCTTATTTTTTTAACTACTACAACAGACAATTTCCGGTATTCACAATTTTATTTATATAATGAATTATTTAGCAAACGCTTTTATCCAAAGTGACTTACAAATAAATACAATATTTACAATACAAGCAGTCAAATCAACAACAGGGCAACAATACTGTATGTAAATGTCTTGACCAGTCCAGCTAGTCCAGCGTAGCACACGTAACCATGATTATTCATAATAGATATAGAATAGGAATGATTAGTATTATTGAGATTATTACAATTGACAAGCTATAAAATCCAACAGGCTTAATTAGTCAAATTTGACCAAAATGCATTGCCAAATAGTAGAAGTAGCAGCAGTGGAGGGTTCTTAGTTGTGAGCTGTGGCTTAGCAGTAGTGTGGTTATTCAAGCAAGCATACCACATTGGAACCGAGAGTAATTTGGTTAAATGATACATGTTTTGATTAGTGATAAACATCACTTGTCTTCCTTGCAAGTCTGGTCACTACTTAAGTCTTCATAGTTGTGTTTATTTTGTTCCTAATCTAACTATCTAAAAATATTTGAAATGTGTTTTTGATGTTCACAGATTGCTCCTACCACACTCGCCTAGAGGTTTTCCCCATCAGGAGTGTAGTAAGAGAAAGAGTGAGGAAGGTTAGACAGTCATAAAGGAACTGCAGAGTGTAGGCAGTATGCAGAGTGTAATATATGATTTAGAAACTTCCGTGTGTTTTGGCAAATACATATTATACATACCATATTTGTTAGGTAGATACTTTTTATGTGTTCAGTCTTTTTGAATTACAGTTTATGAAGGAGTGTCTTCTGAAAATCAATGAAACTCAATGAAAGAATGGATTTTATTTTTTGTCTTTTCTTACATTAGGGCAAAGCAGAAATGCTGGTTCACTGGGAGTCCTGTCCAGTATGGTATGTATTATTCTGTTCTTCTGCTTTATGAATTAATGCATATATTATTTATTTACTTAAACTTTTTCTTTTTTGCTACAATTTTTTTATTAATCTGTTCTGTTTTAGATTAAACAAGCCTTTTAAGTGTGAAGCACACATCATTACCGAACATGTCTTTTATAATTATAACAGTTTCATTTTCCATCTCTGAAGGACCACCACCATTAATGCATGCATGAAGGAGGTGGTCCTTCATAGACGGAAAATGAAACTTATACTTATAAAAGACATGTTCGGTAATGTTTTAAGTTTATTGTAAACCCCAACCAGTAACAGAAAAAAATTCCCTTCTGTTTTTAGTGGTGAGCAGTGGGCCCAGTCCTGGCAGCCAAAGGTTTCACTCCAAAATAATGAAAATAAATCAAATGTATATTTATAACTCCATTTTGGTTTCAGGCTATTTATTAAATTGTTTCTGTGCTGCATTTGAAGTCATATCTCATCTTTCTGTAGTATTGAAAAGGGGAACATCTCCAAGAATATGACCTGGAATTTAATCTCGAAAGGGAATGTACTAGAAATGTACTTAATCCAACTGATTTTTCTATTTCAGATGTTATTCAAAAGCATGTTTCATATTTCATGATTATAAATTGCACTGTTTTCTGTGCTTTTCAAGTTCACTTAACCTCACAGTCCACTGTTAAGAAATACAGCCCTTGTTTGACATGAAGCTAAAATATGAAGTTCAACAAATAAGACTGTCCTTCTTTATACTCGCACATTATATCATATCTTTTACATTGTGTCTCTCTCACTCTCTTCTACTCCAAACTCATCAGCTAACTGGGTGTTTTATGTCTTAAACCAAATGTATTTTCATCTCAACCCTCTTGAGCCAATCGTGTCATACATAGTAGGTCCCTCCACTGTGCTCATCAGGAGAAGAGCTCCACATTCATCTAGATCTCAGCATTGCTACTCACCCCTTCACCACCACCAGTGTCGGCTCCATGTAGGGGATATCCCTTTTCATATCATGCATTTCTCTTAAAAGAATGATGTCTTGATGTGGTCCAAATGCCAAAGACTATATAGTTTCAATTTGTTATGCACCTTGTCAATAAATTTGTTTGATCATTCTTTAAGCCTCTAGTGAGTAATTAAGCAATAAATAAGCATTTGCAATATTTTCACTTATATTTTTGTGAAAGAACACAAATACACTACAATAACACTTGCAAAAGATGATAATTTTTGTATTTACTTTTCCATACTTAAATTTAATTTAAAACAATATGAGGATGAAGTGGTTGAGAAAATAAACAGATTACATTGAGCATATTTATATGTGAAATTTGTTAAACTTTACAAGTGGATTCTTTTTTAATAAAAATTTAGGTTAGCATATATAATTTAATCAGGGCTCTCAAGTTTTATAAAAAAAATTAGAGTGAGGTTACATTTGTTAGGGGAGGAGCCACTCACATATTTGAAACAGTGGCCCCAAGTTTTTGCTTGCAGTTCAATTTTATCTATTGTTCTTGACAAACAAATTATAGCAATTGGTAAATCTGATAAACAGACTAATTCATCCAAATAAAATAAATGATTTTATCTTCTAGAACTGAACAGTTTTTGTCACTAGTTAAAAAGCCAAATATTGATTTATTGAGAAGGTCTTGATCTGGAGAGTAGCCTATTTCACACATTTTGGAATTCTTCAATATTAGGGTATTGTTTGTATACTTAATGCATCTAATGCTGACATATTTATAAGTGGCAGTTTATTACATTCATCAGTTGGTAAAGCAAACATTTTCAGGCCATAATTAAATAAATAAACAATGTTAAATAAAACTTTTTTTTTTTAAAGTTGCTCTTTGAAGGGTAACGTTAGCAATAACTCCCGCCGACAACCTTGAATTCATGTCTACTGTAGCCTACCAGCTAAAACCACAGATTTGAAGTCTTGGCGATTTTTTTCTTCATCCTAATCATATATAAATATAGCATAATGTATGTTTCGGCTGTGTAATGTATGTTTCTTAATATAGAATACTAGTACAAATATTTATAACATTATTCCTGGTCGGGAAACCAGAAGAACTACAAGTATGGTGACTGATTTGTACACTTTGTAAGAAGTTCAATGGCGCGTCTCTCGTGGGAATTGTAGTTTATACAGTTTTTTCCCCAACTGCTTACACACAAAATCTTTTTTATTTCACACAATTTTTTGAAACCTCTCACTCAAAGTGCTAATCTGCACACCACATCTCCAAAAACAATAAACTATTTCTCAGCCTTTGACTCAGTTTTCAATGGCATAAAACACTTTTTTCCAAACACTAGGCTACACACAATTTTGTGTGTGCAGGTTTACGAAAGTTTTGAAAAAAGGTGACATAGTTTTGAAAATGTGTGCAAGCAGTTGGAAAAAAACTGTAAATAGTGTACATTGGAGACGGCCCTGATTGTTCTACAACTACAATAACAGTCAAGGCTATAGCCTACTCAATGACCTGATAGCCTCGCGATTGTGTTTTCATCTTGATCAGTTTTTTACGATTGCTATGACAGATTTTTCAATACTTTTAACAATTTACCAAAACTCCACACAGTTAGCACTACATCTGTCTGTGTAAGCTATACTATTAACACATTTCTTGTTGCTTTAACACAAAATGCATACAATTAACACAAATTTAAAATGCTTGAACTTCTTTTACACACAAGCTCAAACAAGACCAAAACAATGGATTTTTATTGCCAAATTTACCAATGCTTTAACACTGTATGTCAGAACAGATAACACCATGTTCTAAACCTAACCTTACAGGCTATAAACAGCTGTTTATATTGTGAATTGAAACACATATATATCCCCTGTATTTTATTGTATTGTTACTGAGAAACAGCTGATTGAATTATGCAAATATATAAATCACAGCTGATTCCAATCTAGGAAACACACTCAAGTGTTGAGGTTCTTTCAATCGCATGACCATATGGTATAATGTAAAAGAGGACCTTTTGTGCTGATGTTTTGTGGAAAGGGAACAATATAGAGCAACAAAAGAAAGAAAGAAAAATGTCTGCACTAGGTAGAGGAAGATGTATAACAGGACAATGGAGAGGAGTGGGACAAGGGCAAGGGAGAGTAGTGCGACAATGTGGCCTTCCACCATTCCCGTGCAGTCACAGCATGGTTTGACGCCCATCCTAGGATGATGTCCCTTTTCCTTGTTCCTTACTCCCCTTTCCTCAACCCCATTGAGGAGTTTTTCCTCATCCTGGAGATGGAAGATTTTTGACCATCATCCACAGGACCAAATGTCCCTCCTAGATGCAATGGATGCTGCATGCCAAGACATCACAGCTGAACACTGCCAGGGGTGGATAAGGCATGCCAAAAGATTCTTCCCACGATGCCTTGCCAGAGAAGATATCAGGTGTAATATGGATGAGAACGTGGCCAAATGCAGAAGACCGGGCAGATTAGATGACTTTCTTTTCTTCTTTTTTTTTTATTCTTCTGGTGCTTTTTCTGTTCGTATATTTTTTATTTTCACATAATACTGTAAAATGGCAGCTATATTGCATATTTTTGTTATCTTGCAGTAATGTCCTTTTGCAAATAAAGTCTTTATTGCAGCAATTCTGTCTCTGTCTTCATTTTTTCATTAACCGTACATTCTATAAAGCACTCTGAGATGGGTCTTTTTTTATTGAATTTCTGCAGCAAAAGACCTAAACCCAACAAAACAAAAATGTAGAGAGGCTTCAAAAGAAACTGGAAAACACAATCTATGATCAATACAATATACTGTCTATTGTATAAGACCTGACACATATAAAATAATGCAGTTTCTGTAATTCCATCTGATGTTTGTGTTTTTATGACATTGTGCTATTATTGACTAAATCTTCCTCTTGGACGAGAACATATGTTAGAGTTTTGAAAAATTATTTGATTTTGAGACATGTTTGCAGTGTTTTGGTAGACATTGTGTAATGTTGCTAGTGTATTATTGTATTTTGAAAATTAGTGTTGGAGTTTAGTTTACAATGTGTGATTTTGAGCATGAAATTAAATGTTTTGCCAATTGTGTGTTGTAGGTGTGTTGGTGCGTTAAGAGTTTAGGAAATTTGTTAAAAGTACAGAACAAATTGTCATAGCGATTGTAAAAAACTGTAAATATAGTATAATGTATGTTTCAACTGTAGGAGATTGTTGATATATATAGTAAAGCTACAATTGTATAACCATAAAACTAACCCTACTCTGGAAACTGGAAGAACTTCAAGTATGGACGCTGATTTGTACGCTTAGTAACAAGTTCAATGGCACGTCTCTACAAGGGGGAGCGTGCCTATGTTCCCACAGCCCTGTGTTACCACAGCCTTATGTTCCCAGAGCCCTAAGTTCCCACAGCTCTTTGTTCCCACAGAGGGTTAGGGTTACCCTAACCCTAAACCTATCCCTAACTAGCTGTAGCAGTGTAGAATAGCTGTAGTGTAGACTAGCTGTAGTAGTATAGACTAGCTGTTGAAATTATAGGGAAATGTATGAACACAATACTCAATTTTGAAAATGTCCTACAAATGTGTGATCATAGAGTTCCTGACAGATTTCTCCCGACCTTTTGGTGACTTGGCGCTTCTTGCTTACAGTAACTGTTTAGGGGACAGGGGAGGGTTAAATGTTTTAAGAAAATTACTTGACTTAGAGTTTCATTTTGAGAAAAATCTTTGAAATTAGAAAAATATAGAGAGAACATAGGACTGTGGGAACATATGGTTCCCGACAGGGGTGGGTGTTGTGAGGTTTTCGCGTGCAGCCGTCATAGGCAGCCGTGCACGAGCGCAAAACCTCACAAAACCCGCCGTGATTGGTTGGAACACTATTTATTTTGGTTTTGAGTGGTTGTAAGCGCAATTGTTTTGTGTGCAGATCTCAGAGCCTAAGCTGCCTACAGAGACGCGTTTTTTTGACGGCTTGCTTATGTAACTCGTTTCCTCATGCAGTCGCCTTGTTAACATCACTTGGTCGTGCACTCGTTTCTTGATTGACATGTTTGCTAAGAATCAATAACAGTTATATGTATACATGAGACAATCTTGCATAATCACTACAAACATTGACTTTTTTATCAAATTGATACATAAGGAAACTGAAAATACACCATTAAACTAAATTAATATTACAACACTCAATATGTAACATGCATGCCTTAGTTCAGTGTACTCTATAAAGCAGAACTGTAAATAAATTCCTGTGAAGCATCTAAAAACAGACATACCACTGCCATGAACCTCCCACGGCCATATTTGAGACACAGTACTCTCTCCAGTTAGGGAATACTCCACCACAGCTACATCAAAGGTTGTTGCCGATTCTAGTACAAGATCATTGTATTTCTGTATCTCCTGAAGAAGGAATTTTTTGTCTTCGGCCAGCTTCCTTCGAAGGCGATGGCGAAACTTGCTGCTGTCTAGAAAGACATAAAGTACAGAGGCAGAGGTTTTTGACAGAACTCTTCAACAAGAAAAAAATTATAGCACCAAAAAATTGAAAAGCAAAGCTGCAGTTATTGAAGTATGTGAAAATCATAATGTAGACTGACATGGGAAACAAATTGTTCAGTGTGTAACATTTTGGGGGGAATCTATTTGCAGGAATAACTAACACACACACTTTTCATGATTGCCTGAAAATAATAATTGTGCATTAATTAATTTAGAATGGGCAGTTTTGTATCTAAATACGTTCCCCTTCCACGGAGGCCGCTATGTTGCACCTCCACGTTCCTACAGTAGCCACACTACGGACAAACAAACACTGGGTTTAGATAGTACCTCTCACATTTTCTCGTCGGCTACCGTAGCTTGGAAAGATAGAGGTGAGGGAAGCTGATTGCAATCGTCAAACCTCACTGATAGATACCACTAAATCCTACAGACTGGTCATTTAAAGAACAGAATTCAATGCTTGAGCTGAACTGTGCTACTACATTATTTGCTAATACAGTAGCCTGAATTTATCAACCTATTATATTATATAGTTATACCATTCTGACGGTAGAGGGTTCGCTTCCGGTGCCTCACACTAAGGTAGAGCCCCTCAATTGATTGCTGCATTCCTCTGTGTGTTGTGCCTTGACTGGCACGAGATGTATCAGGTGTCTCTGTAGCAGATATAGTGAAAGCAAATTTACTGTTAAAACAACACAGAACCGTTTCTCTGATTGAATTTTATGTAAAACCTTTTAATCCAACTTATTTAAACTTTGTATGTGCACTTCCTGCAGGGAACTGGAATATACTAATAAACCTGACATAAATGTGGCATCACATTAGATTGTAACGAATCCCGCCTCTTCGGCTCAACCCATTCCCTCGAGTTCCCACACTCGTTCAGTTTCCCCGAGCTTTCACGCTCGCTCGCATTCTCCCCCCTCGGGCACTCATGCCCGCTCCCTATCGCCAGAGTATTAGACACTTCCGCACTCACCTCTCTCAGCCCCTCATTGCACACACCTGCCACAGTCCCAATCACCTGTCATTCGTTTCACCTGCACCACTGCTTTGTTTTACTATATCTACCACTACACATTAATTTCTCAATTGTTGGTTATCGTATAGTTTACCCCTGCACTTTGCCAGCGACTAGTGATCCCCTAGTTTTTCCCTGTCTTTTCTACTTGTTAGATTACCTCGTCTATACATTTGATTACCCGGCTTGACCCCTTGCTTCCCTTGACCACTCTATTTGTAGATTTGCCCTTCTGTATCATCCTGATTACCCGGCTCTCGACCCTACGCTTTCCTCGACCATTCTTCCTCTGGATTTTCCTTAATGTACCTTTGCCTGCTCTTATACAAATAAAAGCAGTTTTGATTTACATTGTGACTGTCTCATCTTCTGTGTGTGAGTGCGGGTTACATAGATGATGATCCGCCTACTATTTTTTGCTGCTCTTTAATATCAAACTTTAGATTGTAGAAAGGGATGTTTGTTTTTTCTTTTGCTTACCACCAGCTGCCCATTCCTTTACATCAGATAGCCACTGTGACACCACTTCATCTGTGCAATCTAGCTCTGTTTTTAGGTCAGCTAGCCTTGCAGTCTCATCATGGAGTCTCTGAAAAGTCTGATGAACAGTGTTATACAATAATCAGGATTAAAACTTTGTATGATTAACAACAGGCCAAGCAAACACAACAAAAGGACACACAAAACAATTAATATGAGACTTACCTTCACATATCTTGTGGAAAGTGCCTGATGTAAAGAGAGATTTTTTTTCTCATTCCACCCTATTGCATGCAATGTATGCATGTCCACCCGTGCTGTTGAAAGCAAATAATGAGGTTATGATGATCAATCTAAAAAAAAGTATACACGAATATTGCACACTCGGATCACCTGCTTTGGACATATATTTGGTTGTCAGGGCACAACGTGAGAGGTAACTGTTCACTTGCTCCACCTCCTCACCAGCGGTTGTCCCTGCTCCTTCCTGGTTCCTGCCACTCCAATTAATCTGTTGGTAAAGGGTGGAAGAAATTCAATTTAATTTTATTTATATAGCCCAATATCACAAACCACAATTTGCATCAAAGGTCATTACATTCCATGCAAGAAATGGTTATGCAAAAAAAGACAAGATAATATAGTGCAGCATAACTTATATTTCATATTAAATTGTATTTTGATATTGTCTGCTTATGGATTTTCTTTTTATAAAATGGTAATAACATTTACACTTACTCTTCCTCCACACTTAGTGCGATGTTCCAGCAGCTTTGCAAAGGCTTGTCTGGAGAATCCCGGAGATATGATCTTGAGTTCCTGAAGGGAGCTCTCAGGAGGTCCAGTGTATAAAGTGTGGAATTGGTTACGGAGGCTGGCCAATATCCACTTCTTAGGGGGTCCTTCATGTCAGGGGTCCACTGCTGCTGGCAGGTTTGACATTCATACAGTGGCTGATGCAAGTCAAAATGCCCTTGGAACAAAAATTTTTTTTTTAAATATAATACACACTTACCACATACTTAATTTTACAACACTTAGTTCATTATGCACATTGTGAATGGTTTAGAGACATTGCACAAGTTCCTATAATCCCACATTTATATCTTCTAATTCACTAAATTCCACACTGCTGTGTTGATTGGACATCATGCTGGAAAGATGCTAATAATTTATTTTATTTGTGGAGGACAAAAAAAACCCCCATCTGTCTTTGTTTCAGTTAATAACAATACCATGTGCTATTCCATATGTTCTGACACTTCTGCAATTGTTAGCACAATGCCACAGCACACTAGTGTGAAAAACATCAAATTATATATATATATATATATATATATATATATATATATATATATATATATATATATATATATATATATTTTTATATATATATATATATATATATATATATATATATATATATATATATATATATATATATATATATAAAATCACTGGTTTTCCTGGTAACATAGTGAAATTTGTGCCGCCACAGGAGCAGTCTGGCACCTTCACAGCTGGCAAAATGCAAGCTGGCAAAAATAAGGAAAACCAATAATTTAGATGATCTATAACTGATCAGACACACATTGAAAGGCAAAATTAAAGCTTTCTTGAGAACGTACCTTGCTCATGGGTGCAAAATCCATCTTCTCCTTTAATGATGCATGTGGTTGGAGGAATGGCTTCAAAAAAACCACGAATCACGCATTCCCTGTTGTGGAGTGGCTGTTTTTTGTGATGCAATACATCACAGTCCCCACAGAACCACTCCTCAGGAAGACACTCTCTGCACCTAGGGAGAAAAGAAAACAATATTATAATATAATATAATACATTCTTTCAGGTGAATAACTCATATAAAGTACTGTACACTCTTTAAGCTATTTCACTTTTATGAGGTTTGATTTAATTGTAAAGGATTGCATAGTGGCTCAGTGTTTAGCACTGTCACCTCACAGCAAGAAGGTCCTAGATTTACTTTTCTCATTAATGTGTTTTTCATCTGGGTATCCAAGTCTTCTCCCATCCCAAAAGACATGTATCTTCGCCTATAAAGCAGGGCAAACCTACTCTGAGTAATTGAAGTTTGGTATTAATGAAAACCAACCTAATAACAGCAGGCTCGTTGCAAAGCCAACACAGGGGATGACCAACAGCCTCTTTTGAAATAAGGCATTTTAGGTGGTATGGTCTTGCTTCTTTCCAGCGCTCTGAGGCTTTCTGCTGCCGAAAAGACCATGATGATGCAGAGCTACTTTGAGGCTGAGCAGCAGAAGGACATGACGCCAAAATATCAGAGAGCCTCTCCATATTTTTTTCTGTAAAGAAAATCCAAAAATAAAGCTGTAAGGTATGAGCTTAATGTATATATATATTCACTATAGATAAGGAACAATTAAAAGTCAACTGATCAGTATCAGAATGAACACTTTTTTTATACTGTACATTCATAAATTCATCACTGTGAATTACCAAATTCCTCTAGAGGATTTAGTTTTGTTGAGTTTGCAGTAAGTGGAACCTCCACACTTGATGACAGGGAGCACTCAACCGTGGGGTATGTGGCTGTAAAACAAAACATAGAAGAATAAGAACAAGTTAGGCTATCACACTCTATTTAGGCTATCACACTCTATTCTTGTTCTTCTTTTCAAACTATATACTAAACAATTTATGAAATCAGACATATTTTTGTTGAGTACTTGGTAGTGTCTTCTACAATAGTGTCACTGAAAGGTTTATCTACTTTTTAATGTCTTTTTATATATTTGAATATTTTAAACTCTCAATAAACAATTACATTGTTCTAATTTGAGTTGGTCCAACATTGTCATAGTAAATTCCTACAAATGTCAAATAATTCAGATATAACCTGTAGCGGGGCTTGGCGTCGCCCTCCTCGCCTCCCCCTCGGCTTACCACGTCCTACAGAGGACCTTTTAGAGGTTTTTTTTTTACATTTTATGCATTTAGCAGACGCGTTTATCCAAAGCGACTTACAGTCTAATTATTACAGGGACAATCCCCCTGGAACAACCTGGAGTTAAGTGCCTTGCTCAAGGACACAATGGTGGTGGCCATGGGGTTAGAACCAGTGACCATCTGATTAACAGCCCTGTGCTTTAGCCACTACGCCACCACCACTCCACAGAGGTGTGTGGAGGGTCTCGTACACGTTTCCTCTCATCAGCTGCTCTCTGTGTATTGGAGTTAATATTTCTTGTAAGACTGATGTTGATAAAAGTACGGTAACCAAAAGGCAGGTAACTTGTGAAAGGAAAACACAACATAGTGTGTTAGTAAGGTGTTGAACAGCTTAAATGAGCCTTGGAATAGATTCTAACTCAGAGGGATGGAACTGCATGTACTATTATTATTATTATTATATTCCCTTATTAACACGTCACAGAGCATGGCAGGATGCATCATGCAATATACCTGTATTAAATCTTCTGCACTCATCATTCTTACATATTCCTCATCAGGTTTTACTTTAATTTGTTATGTTTGTTATAAAATGATTGAGGTGTACAAAAACTCTAACCTTGGCTTCAGCTAGAATGTGTTCATGTTTCAGCTCCAGAGCCATGCGTTTCCCCTCTTGGTAGCGGGGATCCTTTGAATCAAGTTTATGCCTGGTGGCCATTGCAATGCAGTCAAGTAGACAAAGACAGACAGGGAGGAAAGAAAGAGCAATAGATGACTGTGAGATAGATAAAGATTGAAGAGATGGACAAAATATAGATAGTGAGAGAACAGAGAGGATGTAAGATATCGAAAATAATGAAGAGATAGAGGTTGGCTCTTAAAAGTGCCTTTGGGTTTTGAAAATAAGGTTCGGATAGGTTCGACAGGTGATATGTTTGACAGGATCTGCAGGGAGAACAACAGAAAATGTTAATTATGTAGTGTTATGTTGATATAAGATTTAAAAAGTGTACCCTAATATAGTGAGTGATTCCCATTTTCTCGTAACATGTGTCTAGGGTTCGCCATCCCAGATTTAAAGGCAGCGTTATGTGCAGTATAACGTTAGACCAAGTGATAATATTGTTATTACTGACACATTACAGTGACGTTGTGTGTGAACTACGATGATCAAGAGAAAATTACATCATCTAGATGTCCCCAATTACTATTCCCCCAATACATTTTCAATAAGCAACACGTCCAAAATAAAATGAGTATTTCCACATTAAAAAAAACATGTTGTGATAGATATATATAATTATAAATATATATATATACATATATATATATATATACACATATACATATATATATGTGTGTGTGTGTGTATATATATATATATATATATGTGTGTGTGTATATATATATATATATATATATATATATATATATACACACACATATATATCTTGGATCTTTGATATATATATATATATATACACACACACACACACACATCTAGAACCTATATCTAGGCCTAGAAAATGTTTTTTTTATAAACTCGTAATTGTATTAATTTTGGACGTGTAAATGCTTATGAATTCATTTTGCTCAGAGACTGTTGTAAGCGACTTACCGTGGTGGAATCGCGCTGGGCAATGGTTTCTGCGATGGTCGCACACAGTGACATATTGCACAAAATTGCGCCAAAATATCAATAATAATTAAAAAGTACAGTCTTAATATTTTATATCGGTACTCAAAATTTCAAAGGGGTCAGCGTAAATGTCGAAGTGAAGGAAACACGAGTATGTAGCCATTACATTTAAACACATATCAATTCCCAGAATGCATCCATCTCTTTGCCAAAGGATATGTCCATATAAAGCAATATAAACATTTCTGCAATAGGCTATATAATTAATTTATTACAACTTCATAATCAGTATTGGGATGAAAGTTCTATAAAAGTAGGCTATTCTTTTTTTTCTTTTTGTGGCGCAAAAAAAGCAAAGTAGCTAGGCTCACTATAAGCCATTGCAAATTTAAATACCATCGGCAATTATAAAATATCCCACCTAAATTAAGGCATGTTTTAAGCATATAGAAAATATACCGTCCTGCAATTATGTAATTTTAATGTAGCCTAAAATTATATAAAAAAGAGAGGAAAAAGAGTTAGGGTTAGAAAAATAATCAAAGTTCAAAATTCAAAGATGAGGGATATGCACTCAAATCTATCGGACGACCCTTTCCGTTGTCAAGTGACGAATAGGGGGTACCCTCAACGTCGGCTTTGGACGTGAGGGGGAAATGACCAAACGGCATGTGACGAATAGCGGTGAGACCATGTTGTAAAGAAAGACGTGGTGCAGGCACGTAAAATACGTCCCTTTGAAATACATTAGATTGAAATTCGTGTTGTGTGGCACGAAAAAAGAAGAAAATTCGTGCTGAAGGACACGAATCAATTCGTGTTGAGTAGCCAACCGAATATAAAGCAATACAACAAGGATTAAAATCTCTTGATTAAATGTTGAGTAATGTAGCTCTTAAAGTTTGCAAAATGAATAACAATTGAGAAAAAACAATAGTGTGCTCTCGGAAGAAAAACGTGGTGCAGGCACGAAAAATACGTCCCATTGAAATACATTAGATTGAAAGTCATGCTGAGTGACACGAAAAAATGGGGAAACTCGTGTCCATGAACACGAATCAATAGATTAAATTTCGTGACAATGTCACGAACTGCCGTGAGACTGGGTTGATTTGTTATGTCCGACTGAGATATTTAGCTAAGGAAAATAGTATGTGCTGGTTAGAGCGCAAAACATTCTGAAAGAGGATAAGACAAGAGAAAATAACAACATCTATGAAGGTCATGGACTCTTTGTGCGTGTGGTGTGATTCTGTGATTCGCACACATACATTCATAGTTAGATGTCAAACTAAAGACAGCATGTACAGTTTATATTTCTCACAATAGGTTAAAATGTTTTTCGTTTCTTTTTTTATATGTCAAAATGACGTACAGAATTTGGAATTATTATTCAATGTTTCAAAGATCGGTCAAATAATAGATTGTTTGTGCCCTTCACTAAATAATGATCCTGAGATGGCACTGATGCTGTTGCACTCTAATCTCTGCTTGGTTTGTACTTTTCTAATGCAATTAAACTGTAATACAGCACTTTTCGTGCTACTGTCTCCTAAAGATGAAAGAATCACTTATGTTGTATCCTTCCTCATTTTGTAAGTCACTTTTAATAAAAGTGTCTGCTAAATGAATAAATGTAAAAGAAAATGCACTGAATTAACAAGTTAAATTAACTGCCCTAATTAAAATTATTTTTTTCTTCTTTTTTATTTCACGTCCACTCCTTGTGCCACGACTCAGAAGTATAAGAACTTTAATACAGAGATCATTTAAAAGCAATTCTGATTTAACTTCAGTAGCAAAATTGCTGAGATAAGAAACTGATTAACTATGATTCATTTCCACAAATCAGTGCTTTTGAACAGTCTGTTTCAATTAATCAGTTCAAAACAGTGGTTCAATTAGTTTGTGGCATTAGCTCTAAAAATAATGCAAGTCCTTCGTAAACATGCATGCCATTGTACACAAGCTCCTCTCATGCACTCAACAAACAAAATGCAATAAATGTCAAAAGTTTTGCAGAGAGAGCCCATCTGTGCCCAGAGAACGGCGCCACCTGGCGGGATCGCCCGGTACTCCCCTCTAGAGCCTGTGGGATGACGTCATCACTGACCTCCAAAGCCTACAGCGCCGCCGGACAGGCCGCCTCCGATCTGCATGACATGGCTCTCCTGCAGGTCCATCAAGCCAAGGCACTTAAAGAGCTGCACCTGGGTAGTCCCTATACCGATGTGCTGCAGGAACTGCGCTCTGCCACCGACCTTGCTCTCAGAGTCACGTAGGTCACAGCGCAGGCACTCGGGCGGGCGATGGCCACCCTCGTGGTCCGGGAGCGCCACCTTTGGCTGAACATGGTCGAGATGCGCGACGTTGACAAGGCTAAGTTTCTCAAAGCCCCCGTCTCCCAGCTTGGCCTCTTCTGCAACACCGTCAACGACTTCTCCCAGCAGTTCTCGGCAGTGAAGAAGCAGACGGAGGCAATCTCTCACATCATGCCGCGGCGCCGTCCAACCAGCGCGCCCCGCCTGCTCACGCCCCGTTTGATCGCAGGGCGTCCCCCTGCGACCAAACAAAGGCAGGCAGCTCCGCAACCTGGGCCCAGCTCTCAACCCCAGTGTCGAGCACCTCGCAGGCCGCGTACGCCCCCCTTCTCCAGGACTCCTTCCCGGACCAGGAAAGCTCCGAAGCACGGCTGAGAGGTACAACCCATTCATAGTGGAAATAAAAAGATATGTTGCCTGAAAAATGACAAAGTTCTGCCTTCACATAGGGAACACAAAAAAGGAGCGTATAGTACTTCTTTCTCCTCTTTTAAGCTATAGGCCATGCAAAAGTTAAAAGAATAAATGTAGGCTAACAATATATTGCGCTTGCAAGTTACAAACTTGATACAGCAGATACAGTTGGATATAATTATAGAAATCTGATTTGGATTAAAACGCCAACTAAATATTTAACAATCTAAATTGTTAATAAGTCAATAAGTCATCAATATTTCTGTTTTTATTTGATGCAAAAAATTATGAGTTTCTGACTTCCCTTCTTATTTTAAAACATATCATACATGTTTGTATGTGAGAGTGAGTGTGTTGTGTAACCAGTGCTGGTACTTGTGAATCAGATACTGTAGATGATAAGACTTTTTTTTTAAGTGAACTGTTCCTTTAACCCTCCTCATTTTTCACCGGAATCACTTTTGCTGATTTAATAAAAATGGTTTCCTTTATCTGAGCAGTACAGAACTTGCCATCTAAACATAAAAGAAAAAAATAAATGTGGGCAGTCTAAGAGGTTGTAAAAAGTGACCCCTTTTGTCCCCAAAATTGACCAACCACTGAAAATGAATGAGAAAGACCATAACACAGAGCTTTTTTTGTGTGTGATCAATTTAGATAAATCGATGCAGGAAAAGAAAAAAAAACAGATATTAAAAGGGTGAGACAATAAATCTGTGCAAAACATACACATACTGACAAACACACAAAAATGAATTGGTGTCAAATAAAACAAATAAATCAGCCTCAATGCTAAAGACACACTGAGAAAAAAGAGGGGGTGAGACAATAACCCACCCACAATGCAGAACAAACAGAAATAAATGAGTTCAACTAAAACAGTCTCCTGAAGGTTGTGGCAGAAAACACAACATAACACACGCACGCAGAACAAAGATCAAAAAACGAATTCTGAGGGACCCCCATCCGTAGAACTATACATTTTCCACTGTGGAAAGTTTACACTTAGATGCAGGTGCCACACATTCCAGACAAACACTGCATCATTCTGTTATGGAAACCAAGGCTTCTTTTCCCCATAGCTCTAAGTTATAAATGTGGCCTCGTCGAGCCTTGTTCACAGTTCATTCTGTAGCAGCACCATGGCAAAATACTTTACTGTTCACTGTGCAGCCATCTTTTGTAATCACAACATGATTTTCAAGTCATGTTATTTATATTTTTATCACATGATGGCAGATATCTGCTTCCTATATATGTCACATTCTCATATTTTCTTCATGTTTCAACTTAAAGAAGTGTAGGTTTTTACCAAATGTGTAGGAATTACATTTTTACAAAAGGTGCTGATATTTAGGTGGACAATTGTTGTAGGATTTTGCCTTGAGAATCAATCTCAAATTCTTAGGTTTTGATTCCAGAAAATTAGACTTTATTATTACAACCAATAAAGTCGAGTCAGTCTGCAGAGCAACTAACTAACTCTGGGTTCCGTTCTCTTAAATACATCTCCTCAAACAAGGTTGGGCTTATCCTTTTTTTAAACATGCATTATCTATCATCCTCAGACTCTGGTTTGACCATTTTAGGAAGTAACAGAACCACCTTTGGAAGAGATAAATTCTCCCAGCAGTCATGAGAGCCCCCTACGTAATGCTTATTCTGCACACACCTTCAAATGTCACACATATGGAACACACATTCCAATATGACCTAAGGCCTTCATGCACACTCAGTAAACTGCATGTTTGCCTGTCAGATATAACTGTGGTACAAATCAACAATGTTTACATTGATTATATCTGATAAAATCTCCATCATATCCCCCCTTTGTGACATTTTAGAGTCACAGCCTTGAGTGCAGTTTCATAATTCAGCCGCTTTAGCTATGCTATCTAGTGACTCAATTAAGTCTCACCATTGCACTTCCAATGACCCCATTATGCAACCGCACTCCGGTGGAGATTACAGAACGTTTGGTTACGTATGTAACCTCCGTTCCCCGAGGGAGGGAATGACACATTGTGTCGGAGAAGCGACACTAGGGGTCTCTCTTGAGCGCCGATATTCACCTCTGACCTATTGAAAAGGGCCAATGAGAGTTGGCAGTCAGTATTTGCATACCCTGCCCCCGCATATGGGTATTTAAGCGGGGCAAATACGGAAGTTTAGTCAGGATTTCCAATCTTGCCATGTGCTGAACCGTGTACGTGAACTGCCGGTACAGAGGCGAGCAGGGATTCATCCAGTGCCGCGCATCGTCTGTACCTGGCTGCACGTACCCTTCCCCAATGCCCCATACGAACATCGGGATCCTTCTAGTTACCCTGAGAGGGGAACAAGGCGATGTTTGCCAACATGGGAACGGGCCAGCCTGGCTGGGCCTCTTTTCTCTCTATGTTTCTCGCATAGAGCAATCACGGCCGGGGCCCTTACACGCATATAGGGAAGGGGGTCTTACCCAGACCCTGCGGAGACCACACCTGCCCTTTTTCTTGGGGAGGAAAAGTGGTAGACACGTCACACGGCCGTCTTAGGGCTCGTGTGGAAAGTATGGTGCGGTGGTAGATCCAGCCTCGAAAGGGGGGAGTTGCTACAGCACGGCGACCGGGGCAGCTGTAACTGCCTAAGGGAGACACGGGGGTCTGCTCGTAAGGGGACAGAACCGTGGAAATACACACAGGGGGAGTCCGAGCAGGAGG
This sequence comes from Xyrauchen texanus, assembly GCF_025860055.1. Taxonomy (NCBI): domain Eukaryota; kingdom Metazoa; phylum Chordata; class Actinopteri; order Cypriniformes; family Catostomidae; genus Xyrauchen; species Xyrauchen texanus. The sequence continues at coordinate 38,082,198 of NC_068303.1, forward strand.
CCTTACCTGTGGAGCACCTATACCAGTACAGGGTAGCCATCAGGGTACCCGCAGTGGCTTGGGTCGGCGAGTTCCTCCGCTGAACCGCGGACCCGGAGGGCTGGGGAGGAATCGACCAGGGTCCCGACTCGGAGTGGGGCGCCCTGGGAAAAAAGGTGCACTACTTAACCTTGACGTCAGGAAAAGGGCGCTGGGCACAAGCGATCCACCCGGCCGGTCGGTCTACGTGTTACCGAGTTCTACGGGCTCGGACCTGACAAAACACGAGACGCAACCGACTCAACGCGGAGGTTGTAAAACCTCGCGAAGGTGTTGGGTGTTGCCCAACCCGCGGCTCTACAGATGTCTGCTAGGGAGGTGCCCTTGGCCAGTGCCCACGAGGACGCAACACCCCTTCTTGAGTGAGCTCGGACCCGCAAGGGTAGGGGCACGGCCTGGGTGTGATAAGCCAGTGTGATGGCGTCGACAACCCAGTGGGCGAGCCTCTGTTTGGAGACGGCATTCCCTTTCTGCCGTCCCCCAAAGCAGACAAAGAGCTGCTCAGAGCATCTGGTGCTCTGTGTGCGGTCCAGGTAAATGCGCAGAGCGCGCACTGGACATAGCAACGAAAGGGCTGGGTCTGCCTCCTCCCGGGGCAGCGCTTGCAGGTTCACTACCTGATCTCGGAATGGTGTGGTAGGAACCTTGGGCACATAGCCCGGTCGCGGTCTTAGGATCACAGACGTATCTGCCGGACCGAAATCCAGGCAAGTGTCGCTGACAGAGAACGCTTGCAGGTCCCCGACCCTCTTGATAGAGGCGAGCGCGATCAGCAGGGCCGTCTTAAGAGAGAGGGCCCTGAGTCCAGTTGATTCAAGCGGCTCGAAGGGGGGTCTCTGGAGTCCTGCCAAGACTACCAAGAGATCCCAGGAGGGAACTAGGCCTGGCCGGGAGGGATTCAACCTCCGGGCGCCTCTCAGGATCAGGTTGTGCTTACTCAAAGACTTGCCATCTACAGGATCGTGGTGGGCAGCAATGGCGGCAACATACACCTTGAGGGTGAACGGGGACAGCCTCCTGTCCAGCCTCTCCTGTAGGAACAGGAGCACTGACCTAATCGCGCATCTCTGCAGGTCTTCAGTTCGGGAAGAACACCAATCTGCGAACAAGCGCCACTTTAGGGCGTAAAGGTGCCTGGTAGAGGGGGCTCTGGCTTGGTTAATTGTATTCACAAAGGTCGCCGGTAAGCCGGCTAGCTCTTCCGCATCCCGTCCAGGGACCAGACGTGGAGGTTCCACAGGTCTGGGCGCGGGTGCCAGAGCGTGCCCCGTCCCTGAGAGAGGAGGTCCTTTCTCAGGGGAATTCGCCAGGGAGGAGCTGTCACGAGAAGTCTGAGTTCCGAGAACCAAGTCCGAATGGGCCAGTAGGGGGCCACTAATGTGACTCGCTCCTCGTCCTCCCTGACCTTGCACAGCACCGGTGCAAGAAGGCTCACTGGGGGAAATGCGTACTTGCGCAGCCCCGAGGGCCAGCTGTGTGCCAGCGCGTCTGTCCCAAGGGGAGCCTCTGTTAGGGCGTACCAGAGCGGGCAGTGGGAGGTTTCCTGGGAGGCAAACAGGTCTACCTGGGCCTTGCCAAACCGTTCCCAAATCAGCTGGACCGACTGGGGGTGAAGCCTCCACTCCCCGCCGGGCAGGCGTTGTCGTGATAGCGCGTCCGCTACGACCTGAGTCGCTGCTGGCTCCATAGGAGGAGACGGCGGGCGAGTTGTGACGTGGCGGGAGCGTACGCCGCCTTGGCGATTTATGTACGCCACCACCGTGGTGCTGTCCGATCTCACGATGACGTGTTTGTCCCAAACTAACGGGAGGAACTTCCTGAGGGCGAGAAGGACGGTCAGCAACTCCAGGCAGTTGATGTGCCAACGCAGCGGGGCCCCTTTCCAACGGCCCGCTGCTGCGTGCCCGCTGCACACGGCACCCCACCCGGACCGGGAGGCGTCGGTTGTGACCAGAACGCGTCGGGACAGCGGCTGCAGGGGCACTCCTGCCCGTAAAAAGCAGAGGTCTGTCCAGGGTTGGAGTGTTTTGAGGCAGACGGGGGTGATCCTTACCCGATGCGTGCCGTGGTGCCATGCTTGTCTCGGGACTCGAGTCTGGAGCCAGTGCTGGAGTGGTCTCATATGCATCAACCCCAGCGGCGCGACCGCCGCTGAGGACGCCATATGCCCCAGGAGCCTCTGGAAAACTTTTAGAGGGACCACTGTGCCTGGCTTGAAGGAAGCGAGGCAATCCAGCACCGACTGAGCACGCTCGCTCGTGAGACGTGCTGTCATTGAGACTGAGTCTAACTCCAACCCGAGAAAAGAGATGTTCTGAACCAGAGTGAGCTTGCTCTTTTCCCAGTTGACCTGAAGCCCCAAGCGGCTGAGGTGCTGGAGCACCTGGTCTCCGTGTGTGCATAGTAACTCTCGAGAGTGTGCTAGGATAAGCCAGTCGTCGAGGTAGTTGAGAATGCGGATGCTGGCTACTCTGCGACCTTCGTGAAGACGCGAGGGGACAGAGACAGAGAAACGCCTGGCCGTCGAACGCGAACTGTAAGAAGGGTCGGTGTCGTGGCAGAATTGAGACGTGGAAGTATGCGTCCTTCAGGTAGAACCAATCTAGATGCTGAACACCAGCCAAAATGAAGGCGGGTGTTCAATTAACTTATAAAAGTCTTCATGAGATTTTCAATATCCAAGGTGTCAATGATTGCGACGAAACACGGGCACACCAAAGCTCTTACATGTTCTGTTCTGTTTAGTTTTTTTTTGTAAATTATTATCATTTCAAAGGATGAGTACGTTAGTAAAGCACAAAATTTTTTCTGGAAAGAAAAAATGTAAGATTGATGACTGATTAATTTGTTTTATTCATATAAACTCTATTATTACACTACAATATATATTATGAAATAGAGCATAACACAGTGTAATTGTAATTTATTGTCAAATTACTGTATCATTGTTAATCACTTTTTTTTGTGGGTGTGCAAATAAAAGGTAAAAAATGGAGAATAAAAAGTTCACTAGTATCCATCACAAGGGCTCTCTTCAGTTTGGCAGAGCCTTGCCCACAAGCATGACAAATCTCTCTGAAACAGGATGCAATATTTATTATCATACTCAACTCAACTCAATTATATTTATAGAGCACTTTCATTAACATGTAGTTCCAAAAAACTTTTAAAAAAAATCACATACATACAGCTTAAGAATGCAAAAAACATTTAAAACCAATAAAAACAGGATAAGATCAAATTGACCTAGTACAATTTATAATGCAATTCATTAAAAACTTGGGGGTAAAAATACGTTTTCAAGGCCCCCTGGAAAGAGACTAGAGACGGAGATGATATTATGACCAATGGAAGCTACTTCCAAAGTGTAGGGGCTGACACCGCAAAAGCTCTTATCACTTTGAGGTTTAAGGCGAGATCGAGGGTCTGACAGATACAGCTGATCACCAGAGAAGGAGAGACCTTGAAGGTTGATGCAAGCTTATTAAAGCAAAGATGTACTCAGGTGCAAGACCACGGAGAGCCTTAAATATATACAGCACACTTTGTACTTGATTCTGTATTGCAAGGTGACAACTGTATGGAAATCAATACTGGGGTAATATGGTGTCTTTTCATTGTTCCATTTAAAAGCCTAGCAGCTGATTTCTGGACCACCTGCAGGCGAGATAGCAACAAACATTTAAAACCAATAAAAACAGGATAAGATCAAATTTGCTTGACCCACACCCAGATACAAAGCATTACAATAGTCCAATCGAGAAGACACAAACTTCTGACTGAAATTGATTGAGCAAATTATTGATAGTTAAAAAAAAAAATTGAATGGTGACAAATAAAGCAGACAGGTGACTGCTCTCCATTTGATAAAGTTAGTATAATTGCTGTGGGAGATTTTTTTTCCCAACTGCCACCTGTGGGAGGAAAATAATTGTATTTGCAAAAATAGAATTATTTGTTGCACAGCACATTTGCACCGTCAGAATTAACAATCATTGTGTGTGATCAATTTAGATAAATCAATGCAGGAAAAGAAAAAATAAAACAGATATTAAAAGGGTGAGACCATAAATCTATATATCTATATATAGAGTTATTGTTATAGGAGGGGCTTTCTCAGCAAATATTTCTATATGTGATTAATCGCGATTAATTAATGTAATTATGTAATTAACACCATGTAATTAATTTGATTAAAATGTTTAATCGATTGACAGCCCTAATAAATAAATGTGTATATATATATATGGAGGCTATATAAGGATAATAATATGTAATATAACACTTTCACAAACACATCTCAAAACCTCCCTCTTCAATGGGTTGGCATAACACACCTTCTGTACCCCACAAGAAGAAAAAAAATCTGTATCGTTAACTCATAGTAAGTATACTCCACAGTCAGTCAACTTTTTACAAACCCTTTTAACATATGTACTGGATCTACCCCTCCACTAAGAAGAATATTGTTTTTTCTTATCAACCAGATTGCCATTTTAGCCTTACCAAATATAAAATTCAGTAACATTTTCTGCTTATTTGATGCACTATATTTTGGTCCAAAAATGTAAAAAACATTTTTGAAAACCAAAAACCTAGTTTGTAGCTAAATTCTTTAAACAAAACAAAAATATGAAACACTGTTTCTGAAAACCAACAAAAAGGACATTCTTCCCCTTTTCTTCCCCTGTTGTATCTATTATCCAGTGTACAATCCGCCATTGAAGATCTCATGTCCTTTTTTTAATTGGCTTCTTATACAAGGACCTCCAACTACCTTTGGAGAAGACCCTGGCTCAATAAATCTTGTCCATTTTGTCTCGGGAAGTTCCTTTAGTGCTCTTAGATTTAAAAACTTCACACATGCACAGTATAGAGCTTTCTTTGAAATAGTCTTGAAAAAGCCAAGTTCAGGTGTTTTAAAAGAGAGCAACCTCCCTTCAGTCTCCTGCCAATCTCCAACATCCACAGCCACACTGATCCTGGGGAACACTATTTCAGCTGTCTCAGCTTGCAAAGGTAAAACAGGAAAGGTCTCTTTTGTTTTCATCTAGTAATTTCTGAAGTGTTCGAACAGAGCGAATATCAGTTCTTGCAGCCAGCTGTTCTGCAGTGATCCATTGTTCATTTATCCTGAGATGGCGAATCTTATGAAGTCCTGCTCTCACCAGGCATGCACGAACACTCTGTGATTTCAGCAACGCACTAGACAGACAAGGGTTGAAAATTAAAGGTTCTTCTAAAATCCAAGCAGTAAATGTATCTGACTGTTCCCTCTCCACAGCAAAGATCTTGAAGCTTGAAATACTGAGGCATAAAAAGAAGGGAGTCCACCAAGGTCCATCTCTTTCAAGCTCATTAAAAAAAGATGTCTATCCAGATTCAAACGTCCCACTCTCTTCAATAGGGAACAAGCCACTACCAACCAGTTCTGTGGTCGATGTTAGAGTAATTTCTGACCCGTCTGCAGTCTAAAAGCAGCCACTTTTGACCTAATATCTATAAGTCCTTGACCCCCTTCATGGATCCGTAGATACAGTATTGACTCTCTTAGCCAATGTTGTCCAGACCAGAAAAAATGAACAAGCAGTCTTTGGATACTTCCCAAAAAATCGTCTGGTGGATTCAACTAACTTGTGCCATAAAGAAGAGGCTACTAGATTTTTTATAACCAGTACTCTTCCCCTATAGGACAGTTGAGGCAGCAACCATTCCCATTTAGACAACCTGGCAAATACTTTCTCCTTTACACCCTCCCAATTTTTTTTTCTATATTCTTCAGAGCCCAAATATATTCCTAAAAATTTAAAATCAGACCACTTGACATTTCCTGGAATGGTTGGTAAAACCATTGTTGTACAAATATATATATATTCTATATATAGAATTTCTATATATACTTATATTTTCTATATACACACATATATACATATATATATACATACACATATTCTATATATAGAATTTATATATATACTTATATTTTCTATATACACACACACACATATATATATATATATGTGTGTGTGTATATAGAAAATTTTCACCAACTGTAAAACATTTTGTGTTTAACAGAATCAGAGAATCAGAATGAGCTTTATTGCGAAGTATACACATACAAGGAATTTGTCTTGGTGACAGAAGCTTCCAGTGCACAAATATACACACATATACACTCACCTAAAGGATTATTAGGAACACCTGTTCAGTTTCTCATTAATGCAATTATCTAATCAACCAATCACATGGCAGTTGCTTCAATGCATTTAGGGGTGTGGTCCTGGTCAAGACAATCTCCTGAACTCCAAACTGAATGTCAGAATGGGAAAGAAAGGTGATTTAAGCAATTTTGGTCGTGGCTTGGTTGTTGGTGCCAGACGGGCCGGTCTGAGTATTTCACAATCTGCTCAGTTACTGGGATTTTCAGGGTTTACAAAGAATGGTGTGAAAAGGGAAAAACATCCAGTATGCGGCAGTCCTGTGGGCGAAAATGCCTTGTTGATGCTAGAGGTCAGAGGAGAATGGGCCGACTGATTCAAGCTGATAGAAGAGCAACTTTGCCTGAAATAACCACTCGTTACAACCGAGGTATGCAGCAAAGCATTTGTGAAGCCACAACACGCACAACCTTGAGGCGGATGGGCTACAACAGCAGAAGACCCCACCGGGTACCACTCATCTCCACTACAAATAGGAAAAAGAGGCTACAATTTGCAAGAGCTCACCAAAATTGGACAGTTGAAGACTGGAAAAATGTTGCCTGGTCTGTTGAGTCTCGATTTCTGTTGAGACATTCAGATGGTAGAGTCAGAATTTGGCGTAAACAGAATGAGAACATGGATCCATCATGCCTTGTTACCACTGTGCAGGCTGGTGGTGGTGTAATGGTGTGGGGGATGTTTTCTTGGCACACTTTAGGCCCCTTAGTGCCAATTGGGCATCGTTTAAATGCCACGGCCTACCTGAGCATTGTTTCTGACCGTGTTCATCCCTTTATGGCCACCATGTACCCATCCTCTGATGGCTACTTCCAGCAGGATAATGCACCATGTCACAAAGCTCGAATCATTTCAAATTGGTTTCTTGAACATGACAGTGAGTTCACTGTACTAAAATGGCCCCCACAGTCACCAGATCTCAACCCAATAGAGCATCTTTGGGATGTGGTGGAACGGGAGCTTCGTGCCCTGGATGTGCATCCCACAAATCTCCATCAACTGCAAGATGCTATCCTATCAATATGGGCCAACATTTCTAAAGAATGCTTTCAGCAGCTTGTTGAATCAATGCCACGTAGAATTAAGGCAGTTCTGAAGGCGAAAGGGGGTCAAACACAGTATTAGTGTGGTGTTCCTAATAATCCTTTAGGTGAGTGTATATATATACACATATATTCTATATATAGAATTTCTATATATACTTATATTTTCTATTCACTTTTTTATTTTTATTTTATTTTTTGTTATCTCTGTTATGTTGTTGTATTATTTGTGCACAGGAATCTTCTGTCACCAAGACAAATTCCTTGTATGTGTATACTTCGCAATAAAGCTCATTCTGATTCTCTGATTCTGTTAAACACAAAATGTTTTACAGTTGGTGAAAATATTCTAACAGTTTTTAACATCATAAAGGCTTGCTATGTTTCCTTTTTACATACATTCTCCTGGACATGTCTTATCTTTGCCATTTGTGTCTTAATTTATGTTTGCTAGTTGTTCTACTGCTTGATATTCATTTACAAATATAAGTTGTTCTGTTAATGGCCTTGTATATGAAATTATAAACAGTTTATGCATGATGGTGATGATACTTATCACGGCCTTAATCATTTCTAACAAGATTGTGTATGGTTGTTTCTCTGTTTGCTCTAATCATGTAGAACATCTTGTTTGATTTTTTTGTGTTTTTGTGTCACTGATTACAGGATATGAAGGTGATTATGGGTGGTTTGTACAATCAAGTGTGGCTTTATGTATCTTCTCTCCTTTTACCATAAAATACATGAACTGGATCCAGTGTATATCTTAGAGGACAATCATATACGCTTGAATCAGTATACTTAAGCCTAGGGCTGAATGATTATGACAGCAAAAAAATCTCAATTGTCAATTATTTTGCTTGATATAGCAATTGCTAATATTAATTTAGTTTATAGTTCTTTATGCAAAGAATGTTTTGATGCAAAACCTGAATCCAGTAATCAGCACTTTTCATGATTGTAATCTCTATTATTTGTCTGCTTAATTGTGAAGCCCTTTTTAAACCACTCCAAGACCACATATACTGTACGTAGTATAAGTGGACTTTAAGTGAGTATTGCATGTAACATATGGAATGTGCTATTTACTTACATACAGTATGCTTACATACAGTCAGGTCCATAAATATTGGGACATCAACACAATTCTAATCTTTTTGGCTCTATACACCACCACAATGGATTTGAAATGAAACGAACAAGATGTCCTTTAACTGCAGACTTTCAGCTTTAATTTGAGGGTATTTACATCCAAATCAGGTGAACGGTGTAGGAATTACAACAGTTTGTATATGTGCCTCCCACTTTTTAAGGGACCAAAAGTAATGGGACAATTGGCTGCTCAGCTGTTCCATGGCCAGGTGTGTGTTATTCCCTCATTATCCCATTTACAAGGAGCAGATAAAAGGTCCAGAGTTCATTTCAAGTGTGCTATTTGCATTTGGAATCTGTTGCTGTCAACTCCCAATATGAGATCCAAAGAGCTGTCACTATCAGTGAAGCAAGCCATCATTAGGCTGAAAAATCTAAACAAACCCATCAGAGAGATAGCAAAAACATTAGGTGTGGCCAAATCAACTGTTTGGAACATTCTTAAAAAGAAAGAACGCACCGGTGAGCTCAGCAACACCAAAAGACCCGGAAGACCACGGAAAACAACTGTGGTGGATGACCGAAGAATTCTTTCCCTGGTGAAGAAAACACCCTTCATAACAGTTGGCCAGATCAAGAACACTCTCCAGGAGGTAGGTGTATGTGTGTCAAAGTCAACAATCAAGAGAAGACTTCACCAGAGTGAATACAGAGGGTTCACCACAAGATGTAAACCATTGGTGAGCCTCAAAAAAAGGAAGGCCAGATTAGAGTTTGCCAAACAACATCTAAAAAAAGCATTCACAGTTCTGGAACAACATCCTATGGACAGATAAGACAAAGATCAACTTGTACCAGAGTGATGGGAAGAGAAGAGTATGGAGAAGGACAGGAACTGCTCATGATCCAAAGCATACCACCTCATCAGTGAAGCATGGTGGTGGTAGTGTCATGGCGTAGGCATGTATGGCTGCCATTGGAACTGGTTCTCTTGTATTTATTGATGATGTGACTGCTGACAAAAGCAGCAGGATGAGTTCTGAAGTGTTCCCCATGATTTCATTGTGGTCCAGTTGTGCTTTTGGAAAATTAAATTCTCTGTATTTCCTCTTGATTTCAAACTGATCCCACGTAAACATTTTCTCTAATGGGTAATTGCCTTACTGGCATTGTAATTCTACTAAACTGGTTACTGTAAATTAGTGATTTTAAGGGGCTTTGTTAGTGAGATTGTATGACAATGTACTGTGACACTCTTGCTGTTTATCGGTAAGTATTAATTTTTTCATTAGCAGCTGCGCTTGTTTTACAAATCAAGTCCATTGTGCTTCTATCAAATGTAATTAAAGGGATAGTTCACCCAAAAAAGAAATACAAATGTCATAATTTACTTACCCATATTCAAACCCATGTGATTTTATTTCTATAGTGGCACATTAAAGGTAAAGATAATCCTGACCACTCTTTTCCATACAGTGAAAGTGAATGAGGACTGGGGCTGTCAAGCTCCAAAATGACAAAAACACAGGAGGAGGTTTATTTTGCGATAATAGCCGTGTGACTAATATAATGATTTGTGTGCAACAGGAGTAGGCAGATGGGTGGTTGGGATCCAAATGCAGCTTTATTGAAGAGAACAAAAGGTAAGTAAATAAAGACAGGAATAAACAAAAGGTCCATGATGGGAAAACGCTAACTAAAGAACTGGAATAAACACAGGAGGGGTGCAGACAGCGAACATCCTCAATGGGTAGGGGAATCCTCGGACGGGTGGCACAACTGGGAAAACACGAACAGCAGGGAGATCCTCCAGCGAGCGGGCAAACTGCGGGGAAACAAGAACATGCAAGGGCAGAAACGACAGGTAACGCCATGAACATGAAACGCCAATGAATGACTTGAAAAGCCAACGAACGACACGGTGATGACAAAATAACAGACAGGTGCGGACAATAACACAGTGTAACATGGAATGTGACGTGCAGAGTGAAACAGAAAACACGGGGCGGACAACACGGAAACGTGACATGGAGTGTGACATGCCGAGTGGGACAGAAAACACGGGGCGGACAACAAGGACACGTGACATAAACGTGATTAGTGAAACAGAGAACATAGGGCAGACAAACACAGGAATGTAACAACTAAGTTATCCCTTATTACAAAGCTACTTACCAAATAAAGGAAAACACATGAAACATTGATTTGAAATTATTATCTTAACTGTAGAGACCATACTGATACGAGAGACAGAAAACAAAAGCACAGCTATGTAGGAAACATAGACTGCCCGGATGAGTGGTCAGTTATATGGTGTTGCTGTAGACAATGATCATTATTCAGAAATTTCTAATACTGAATATTTTAATTGACCAATTACAATCAAGTATTCAATTGTAATTGACCAATTACAATAAAGTATTCCAGGGAGCTGTTTAATAATCACTGATAATCTTCTCCTTCACTGCAAGCTCTGACTCTGAAGTATTATGGACTACAAAAATGGTGCGTTGACATTGATTCCAAACACCTTTGCTGCATGAGTCTTGTGACCAAATGTCATTGCTGCCATATTAAATTTGACAGCTACAGTAGAGAGGAAGCTTTTATTTTTTGAAGAACTATCCCTTTAATAGCGTTATGCCTTCAACTCATGAGCAAAGCTGTCATTGTCTCAGAATTACACTAACTTGAGCATTGTCTGTCAGCATCTTAAGGCAGGTCCTCTCAAAGACCCATTACTGGATGATCACGGTGACTTTAACAGAATGTGTGTGGCCATGAAGAAGATTGGTCTGGATGACACTGAAAATTTGTATCTGTTCAGAGTGGTGGCAGGGGTTTTACACCTGGGAAACATAGATTTTAAGGAGGCGGGCAGTACATCAGGTAAACACAGAGTTAGCATACAGGACTGTAAAACAAATCTATCTTAAATCTAGTGACATTAATTGTTTGTTAGGTAGGAGATGTTGCTGTGGCACAGTATAAATACAGTAGCCCCAAAAGGTATTTGAAACTTAAAATGCGTGACATTGCATTAGATAAAATATGTACTAACAGGTAACAAGGTTACTTTTAACGTAATAAAATAATTTGGATTACATCTTTAGTACTGGTCGAGTTTTATCGCTACAGTAAGAAAATACTATACAGAAACATTGTAAAAATACATTTTCTGAAGAAAAACAAAAGCCTAAATATCTTATGCAGTTTTACTACTGAAGTAAATGTATCTTGTTTTAAGGATTTTTGATATTTTTACAGGAAAGCAATATTTTAATTCTCATTAAGAATACAATATTTGCAGTACATCTTTGCCTTAATATCAAAGGTCATTCTATAGAAAAAAAGCATCACATTAATTTTCTTTACAGAATTCATTATAAAATATACTCACGCCTGGCAACAGATTTATGTAAAGACAAGAAATAAAATTTTAGCTTAGCATAAAGCTAAATGTTCACATGGCAATTTACACAAGGTTAACTACTTTTGCTGCTCCAAACTTCAAAACCCACAGCGTGTTCTTTTTCTGATCATGTGTGGATTCTGTTCATAGAATGAGGCAGAATATATACTATTTTTTGATTTTATCCGATGTTAAAGGCTACATTGGTTAGTGTTACTTGTAAAAAAAATACCCTAACTGCATAAAACAAATTGACAAAGCATGCAATTGTGTATTTACTGGATTTATGTTCCTTCTGTGATAGCGTTTCTAATTGTTTTTTGTAGTTACTCTATAAACTAAAGGCTAATATAAAAATTATAGAAGTTAATGGGAAGTCCCCACCATTTATATATTTATAAATGTGTTAGTGACTGTGCACATAGCTAAATGGGGAAAAATGTGTACCCAGAAATGAGCTAAATATGTCAAAACCTGCCTTTTTGGACATTTTGGGATGGCCTAATTTGGAAAAACAATCCATCCAACAGTGTATTATTTTCAAAATTTGTATAATGCTAAATGTTTTCTGATTAAGTATTGTTAGCTTTGTATGAAAACAATAGAAGTCTATGTTATGTCCCCATTTATATTGCTAAGAAAACGTATGAGAGATGTGTGTTTATTAATAAAGTGTGCGTTATTGAGGGTATTGTGTAGAGCTCGACCGATAGTGGATTTTGGCAGTACCGATAACTAAAGCAGTGGTAAAGGCTGGTAAACGATTAATCGGCCAATAGTTTTAAAAATTGATTTATAGAATGTTCAAAATGTTCTTAGTGTTTCCTTACTATGATGGGCAGAGGCTACAAATGTTAAATAAATAAATACTAGATATGAAGTTGGAGACATGCTTTGTGCTGATGGGGCATGTTTTAATAAATTCACATTTCCTTAATGCCCTCGCTTCAATTTAGAACATTTGATATATTTGATAATTTTCTAAGTGAGGGTAAAAATTTGAATAAATATTGGGGGCCTGGGTAGCTCAGTGGTAAAGATGCTGGCTACCACCCCTGTAGTAGGCTAGTTCGAATTCCAGGGCATGCTGAGTGACTGCAGCCAGGTCTCCTATGCAACCGAATTGGCCCAGTTGCTAAGGAGGGTAGAGTCACATGGGGTAACCTCCTCGTGGTCGCTATAATGTGGTTAGTTCTCGGAGGGGTGAGTGGTGAGTTGCTCAACAAGCCACGTGATAAAGATGTGAGGGTTGGCGGTCTCAGACGCGGAGGCAGCTGCGATTCTTCCTCCAACACCCGGATTGAGGCAAGTCACTACGCGACCACGAGGACTTAAAAGCGCAATGGGAATTCGAAAAATGGGTGAAAAGGGGTGAAAGAATATTAATAAATATTGTCAGTCAGTTGATATAACTGTAGAATCCTCCAGCACCAGCCATAGAGAGAGATTTTATTTGAGAATTTTGCAAATAAATGATAGTTCCAAAAAACAACTTAATCGACAAAACCTTGTTTACTTCTAGTATTGTGAACATATTTTCTCAACCCAAAAACAAAGCAGATGAAAGTCAAAGATTTGATTTATATACCAGGAGATTCATATGGTAATAAAAATAAAGCCATTACTCTGTTCTGAGTGTAAAGTGAGCAATAAACACAGTTAATATCTGCTCACATTCCATGTTAACTACACAGATCGCAACAGTCTGGTTCTGGAAGTAAAAATCCAATACGTGCTTTACATAGGTGAATCGATTTTTAACGATAAACCTTAAAGACAGACCTACCTTGAGCTCCGAAGTTGTTCATCAATGGAAGCCACATTATTTCCACTTCATTGTTTAAAACTGTGTTTAGGACCAGTGTTCCTGGTGACAAACTACATTACCCATTGTCCAGTAGAGAAAAATGTGCAAATCAGAGAACCACGGCAAACAAAGCCCCCCAAACAATTCCAGCAGCGACCACCTCCATGTCTCACTTTGAATGATGCAGTCGGGTCACTGTCCCTTCACCCTTAAACTATGTTTATATATATATATATATATATATATATATATATATATATATATATATATATATATATATATATATATATATGAATATATTAATATAATTTTGCAATACACATAAAATATATTATTTCTAAACTCATAATAAACAACCTAAAATCAATAGTTCGTTCTTTTCCATCGTTTTGTATTACATTTTATTTGCAGTGCCTCATGGGTTTGTAGTTCTTTCCTTCATTAAAGACAGTTACAAACAGTCTTGTATCTTTGTCTTTTTTCAAATTTCCAAATCAAAATAGCTTCAAATCAGACTTTGAAATATTGTGATTCACCTTGGAACTGGTTGGTTTAGTTCATGGCTTACAACTCTTTTATGAAGGATTTGATGAAAATGAGAAATTAATGGAGAAAAATCCTTCCGGAAACCAGGTGGCTGAAAAAGTGCACGGGCACTGTTGCCCACATTTTTGTCAAGCAAAACTTGATGAACTTGTGCAGTAATGAGTGCTTCAGTAATATGACAACTTTCCATAGATAGACAAATGGACAGGTTATGTGGCAAAAGGGTGATTTAAAAATTTGGAAAAATGTCCCTTATTTGTGGTGTATTAGCGTTGATGTTTCGCGACGCAACAGCTTGAGGCTGTCTACACTGGACGGTCGACAAAAATGTTCTAAACCGTTTATTTGTGTTTTTGGCAGTAGAAGCGCCAGTGCGTGCAGTGCAAAATGGAGTGGGACACCCATTTACTGTAGACAGCGTCACTGATTATAGTGGGGTCCTATTGCATTTGACTCAACACGACAGGTGTGGCAACCCATCCCATGAAATACAAAAAGATGCGTCCCGTATTCTATAGTCGTCACATCTTTTTGATTGTTTTGGAAAGAATTATAATTAAAGCTGCGAGCAGCGATGACGGGCCCAAGCCGGTGGCACCGCCACCCCCGTGCCTTTAGGGTTGCTGTGCACGATGGGCAATAACGTAACCTCGCTTTGACTGTCGAGAAGAAGATGTGTGCTGTAGAGCTCCAACGAACATTCGCAACGACAGCTCTCGACCTAGTTAGAAGCATTTCTTGTTTGCATGACATGTGGACTTAATAAATCCTTATCTTGAGCCAAATAAACAAGCTGACATTCAGTACAACCTGTGTCTTTTGTTTAGAACACATACAAATGTTATTTATGTACCGTTTTTGTACGGTACATAAATAAATAAAGCACCGTTTTTGAAGACTGCGCATGTGCTGAACGTGCTCTACTATGGAAGAACGAGCCGATTATTGAATCTGGAAATGGGTGGGGCCTGTAACACCTTTAGGAACCAAAAGTGCAACACTCATAAATACCGGTTGTAAATCACATTCCCTCACTCGTCTTTGAGATGGCTTCACGTGTTTGGATCGTCGGCAGTTCCATCATCCGCACACTGCATACTCGCTTCTGTGAGCAGCGCCTGGACGGAAACCTCGGTCTTCAGTGTGAGATCACCTGGGACGGCAGAGGAGGCAGACTCTGGGAGCAGCTGTTTCCAGCTCTGCGCTCTCTCAGGGCCAAAGCTACAGCTCCAGATATTCTCATTATTCACCTGGGAGGGAACAGTTTGTGTCGGGTGGGCCGCAACCGCCTCGATTTTCTTCGGGAAATAAAGAGTGACCTGACCGAAGTCTTACAAATGTTTCCCAGAACCAGGCTGGTGTTTTCTGGCATTTTACCCCGTCTAAATTGGAGAGGACAGACTGGCAGGACTGGCTATGGCATTGAACGAAGCCGGCGGTGGATCAACGGCGCCATGTCTGGCTTCTTGGCAGAGAGGCAGATGCGCTGCATTCACCACAGAAACATCGGCTTGTTCCATCTGTGCAGAGACGGAGTCCACCTGAGACCAGAGGGAAACCAGCTTCTGCCGAGCAACCTCCGAGAAGCTCTGCAGGTGGAACTCAGAAGATGAAGCAACAAATGTCCTTTTAAGGGCAGCAACAATGGCTCTTTTAAGAGCCACATTCACTCATTCAAATAAAAAGCATTTTCCAAGTGTGTGAAATTCGTTGTTCCTCACCTTACTTGATGTCAGGTTTCAGATGACTTGTTTTTAAATAAAAATGTCGATTCCTCTTATCCATTCCTTTGTAAGCATTTCAATATAACTTTCAAACCATTTAAGAATCGTGCGCTGTTTTCTGTGCTGACCACAATCCAAAACGTGCCATAAAGCAGCGGTTCTCAAACTTTTTTGTTTTGGTTTATTTATATAAAGACACAGAGAATATTACTTGCCTTACCTGATTAGAATTATAAAAAAATAACTAGGGAATCACTAAAACGAGAGAATTATTCTTATTTGATGATACTCTCAAAACATTCCACAACAAATCCTTGAAATTGAATGATATTCAGAACAGAACACGTAATAAAAAAAACGCTCTCTTTACAATCAAAATGTTTTTACATTTGCGATGTATTTGGATGCTAAACTATTCTTTATTATAGGCTTTGTACTTTACTCACGCTCCAATACCGACGTAGAAAATCATCCGCTTTACATGCGCAAAAATATGCTTGGAAACATCACAGTGGAGCGGTGCTTACTGTGAATGATACTGAATTGTACTACTGACTATTTAAACTAGGGCTGGGCGATATGGCAAAATATATTATCACGATATTTTTTTCCATATTGATCGATATCGATATTTGTTACGATATATAATTTAATAATGCTGCCCGTTTGAAAAGTATACTGATAATGATGCCTGAAGAAACCAGAAGGTTCAATAGTTGAACTATATAGTTTATTAACATAAATAAATAACAATGCAAACATTTAACTGTGCAAACATGGATTGGTTGAGAATATATTTTGTTATAAAAGAATATTGATAAACTTTAAATCTAAATGTTAACATTTTACTTTTAGCAAACATGCTTTATCTGCTTTGACAAAACAATGCAAGTTAGCTTGCCTTGTAACTGATTATAAAATATCAAACTAAAAGCTGTGACTACAGTACTATCACATCAAATTTCTTTGGTAGGGCAGCAAACATTTCAAAATGTTTGCAGAGGTACAACCAAGACAACAAATGTAAACAAGTGAACCACAAAGTCCCTGGCAGATTTAAGTACTTAACTGTCAGATAAATAAAATATTAATTGTGTACTGGTTTTAAATATCTCAAATGTTTTAGAGGTAGCAATCTGAGTAAAAAGTGCAAAATGTAAACATTGTAAACCAGTCACTATGCTACACCTTTTAGGTAGTGCTCATGTAACCCTAATTACCCTATTATAGGTTTTTTGCCAGAAAGACTAGTCTGCAAAACTTTTGGATGGAGTAACATTAACATGGGCCCGCATTTTCATACTCTCGGTGTGGTCGCTGGGATGGTACCTTTTCAGGTGACCGAAAAGGTTTTATTTGTTGTGTTTCCCGTCTTGGTTATCACCGACCGACGGCATATTTCGCAGACCGTCTTTATTTGCGCGTCGTCGCTTTTCAGATATCCAAACCACTTCCATATAATTGACGTCTTGTTACCTTTTTTGTCAACAATTTCCTCAGCTTTGGAAGATAGTTCGAGTTCGTCGTTTCCACTCATTTTTTCTTTACACTCACTTTCTTCACTGCCGGTAGCTCAAACAGTGCTCTGCTAGCAAATGGGCGTGTACTTAGACGCACAAGCCAAAATCTGCGTTCTGACCGGCTGTTGTCCGTTTATTTCTGCTTTGTAATAGGCTGTTAGGTCTATCCATATCGAGTAAACATGTCAAAAGTTTATCATCGTAGTCTAAATAAATAATATCGCGATGCCATATCGAGATCGTTTTATCGCCCAGCCCTAATTTAAACAGAGTAATTTTTATATGTTAGGTTTACTATTTTATTATTATATTTTATTGCGGATATAATGAACAGGCTGCGATGTCAAGATTGCAATGATGGAGTGTGTGTGTGTGTGTATTTGTAACCTTAAGTAATCATGGTTTATTTATTCATTTATTTATTCATTTGTTCTTTTATTTATTTATTTATTATTTAACATGCATGTGTGCATTATTAAAAGTACCATTGCAGCAACGAGAACGGGTCTGAGCCAAATTATGTTAAAGCTGTGTTCTGGTGACTGGCGTGTTTTTAAACCAATCTGATAAGAGTAAATCGAGAGTTAGCGATTAGCTCATCTGATTGGCTACATGAAGAAGGTGGACCCGCCCTCCACTTCGCACTCCCGTTGGAACTACGTCATTTCAACAACAAATGGTAGATTTATCAGAAAATTAATCAGAAAGAAAATCAATCGCAAAGATCGCAAAACAATAATTATAAAAGTGGTTGTTTGCTGCCATTTTTTTTTGTTTTCTTAAAAATGTAAAACACAAGTATCGATGTTTTATCACAGGTTTACAATAAGAGTGTGATTTCAAAGCATTTTGAAATTTGATCATCATTCTCGGACGTTTTGATACGTTCGGATCGATCAGCCCATCCCTACTTTCTTTAGACATATGTTTCATGTGTTGGTTTTAATAAAGACTCGGAGTACTCATAAAACTCACAGAACGAAATATGCGTCACACTTTACTGCGTTCTCAACAACATGTACAAGTCTTCTTCATACGTTAAAACAACGAGAATACAGAAAATAGGCTTAGAACTCCACCTAGTGGTTATATTATAGAATTAAAGGAGAAATTACATGAGACAGCTTTATAACTGAAATGGCTTTAACTGAAATAGACTAAAGTTTAATATAACTATTCTGATAAGTGTATATTTCCAACATCATGTTTGTGTTATCAGTTTCTGTAAGTTTTTGTGACGTGTTTCAGAAAGATAATCGCTTAGACAGAGCAATAGTTTATTTTCATCTTAACCGGACATTAAAGTTGATCACTGCAATAATTCATAATTCAATATATTGATACCCGATTTCTTTATCAACTGTTTGTTCAATTGAGACATAAGGGGGTGATTTCAAAGCATTTTGAAAGTGACACACTTCCTTCTGCCAGTTGGTGGCGCTATAACTTTGACTCACAGTAGTCACATCCATGTGACACACTGCTGAAGTTTCATCGAGATCAGTTAATATATGCAAAAGTTATAACACACTTCCTTGCTTTTATGCTTCCTTTGTGTGCTTTTTGGAGCTTCAAAGTTCATTTGCAATGTGTTCCACATTCAAACCAAAATATCTGACTCTAGGTCAAAGTATGAAACCAATACCCCACTTTTGTCTGAAGATGGCGCTACTGAGCCCCTGCACCAGGCATCAAAAAAGAAAATTCAAGTTTGAAGAGCTGCCACAACAACAGTATTTAAGATATCAATAATCCTTTCACACGTCTACATCTGCCGGGTGTTTACATTATACACATAAAGTTTGAAGTAAATCGTGTAACAATAAGTGGGTGATTTTAAAGCATTTTGAAAGTGACACACTTCCTTCTGCCAGTTGGTGGCGCTATAACTTTGACTCACAATAGGGGCAGTGGTGGCTCAGTGGTTGAGGCTCAGGGTTACTGACCAGAAGGTCAGGGGTTCAAGTCCCAGCACCACCAAGATGCCACTGTTGGGTCCTTGAGCAAGGCCCTTAACTCCAGGTTGCTCCGGGGGGGATTGTCCCTGTAATAAGTGCACTGTAAGTCGCTTTGGATAAAAGCGTCTGCCAAATGCATAAATGTAAATGTAAATGTAATAGTCACATCCATGCGATCGGCCTCTTACAGCGAACACACCGCTGAAGTTTCATCGAGATCAATTAATGTATGCAGAAGTTATAACACTCTGACTGTTTCTCGTTTCTCGCCATCATTTCGTTTCCTCGCCACGGCCAAACCGTTAGAGATATCAAAAATCTGCCGGCAATTTTTCATGCTCAATGTCTTGACATCATGCTGACCGAGTTTGGTGGCGATTGGTGGAATTCTCTGGGAGGAGTATTCCAAATTCCACTGCGTGCGCTTTTCAAACAACCCTAAATAGACGGTTTCCTGTTGGTCTGGGGTAAAAAGTAAAAGTATGAAGGATATATGAAACGATGAGATCTATATGTGTACCCAGTTTCATATTATTACATGCAAGCGTGTTTGAGTTATAGACCAAGTTTTCGGACCCTGTTCCAGGGGCGCTGTCGAGCCCCGCCACACCCGGTACCAGCTTCAGCCGGCCCTAATGACCGCAGGTTCTGACCCGTGTGCAAAGTTTCAAGAGTTTTTGAGCATGTTAAGAGCCCCAAAAGTGCCCCGTAAGTCGTAAAAAAAAAATAAAAAAAATAATAATAATAATAATAATAATAATAAATATAGCTGCAAGCAGCGATGGCGGGCCCAAGCCGGTGGCACCGCCACCCCCGTGCCTTTAGGTTCGCTGCTGGCACCGCTACCCCCGTGCCTTTAGGGTCGCTGTGCACGATGGGCAATAACGTAACCTCGCTTTGACCGTCGAGAAGACGTGTGCTGTAGAGCTCGCGATCAGCGTGGGCTCTGCAAAAGTGCGCATGGAGGGCACATATCAACCACAAAGTATGCGTGAGCACCCTTCCGATACCTAAAATGAAAAATGAGACACCCGGTCTCATGGAGTTAATGGACACACGAAATAAGTACACAAGACTGAAAATTCATATGAAGTGTGCCATTTGGGACAGGGCCTATGACCGTGAACCACAATAGTCACATCTATGAGGTAATTCAAATGTAGAATAATTTTTGATGTCATAGGTCAATATCTTTTGCAGCACTTAAACGTGTTAATCCAGAAGGCCAGCATTTATCCGGAGGTCTCTGAACAGGTTTATTAATGTAATTATAATTTACGCACTGCTGAAGTTTCATCGAGATCAGTTAATGTATGCAGAAGTTATAACACACTTCCTTGCTTTTATGCTGCCTTTATGTGCTTTTTGGAGCTTCAAAGTTCATTTGCAATGTGTTCCACATTCAAACCAAAATATCTGACTTTCTGTTGGTCTGTTTGTTCACTTGAGACATAAGAAGGTGATTTCAAAGCTTTTTGAAAGTGACACACTTCCTTCTGCCAGTTGGTGGCGCTATAACTTTGACTCACAATAGTCACATCCATGTGACACACTGCTGAAGTTTCATCGAGATCAGTTAATGTATGCAGAAGTTATAATACACTTCCTTGCTTTAATGCTACCTTTATGTGCTTTTTGGAGCTTCAAAGTTCATTTGCTATGTGTTCCACATTCAAACCAAAATATCTGACTGTCTGTTGGTCGGAGCTAATGACTGTAAATTAGAAAGTTGTTCGGCTCGACGAGAACAATATACACGCCGAGTTTTGTAACTATAGATAGAACTAAGTTATAACACACTTTGTGTCCTTTTTTAGTCATAAATTATTTTCCTCGCCACGGCCAAAATGTTCGAGATATCAAACATCCGTCCGCAATGTAGCATCCTCAATGTCTTGACTTCATGCTGACCGAGTTTGGTGGCGATTGGATTAATTCTCTATGAGGAATATATATAAATCCAGAGCATGTGTTTCCAAACAACCCATAATAGCCGACTTCCTGTTGGGCTGACGTAAAACTTAGAGCACGAAAGTTGTTCGCCCGATGAGATCTAGAAGTGTACCGAGTTTCATATTATTACATGCAAGCATGTTTGATATATGGACAAGTGTTCGAATCCCATTCCAGGTGTCGCTGTCGAGCCCCCCTGCCACACCCGGGTACCAGCTTCAGCCCGGCCCTGATGGCCGCGGGTTCTGACCCTTGTGCAAAGTTTCAAGAGTTTTCGAGCACGTTAAGGGCCCCAAAACCTTGAAAAACAAAAATAAAAGCATTTTCACTCTTCAGCAAAATCAGCACCCTCCCCACAGACACAGAGAGACGTAGGGTCAGTGAGAGAGGGAGAGAAAATTCTCCAAAACATCCACATTCAAACCAAAATAGCTGACTTTCTGTTGGTCTGAGCTAATGACTGTAAATTAGAAAGTTGTCCGGCTCGATGAGAACAATATAATTACTGAGTTTTGTGACTGTGGGTCAAAGTGTAAAGCAACCCCCCTACTTTTGTCAAAAGGTGGCGCTACTGAGCCCCTGCACCACACCCGTTTCTGAAACTTTGCACATGTCTACTGGCTAATAAATGTGATGTGTCTGTTGAGTTTCATGCAATTTCAAGTATGCTAAGAGTCTCAAAAGCATCAAAAAAGAATATTCAAGTTTGAAGCGTTGCCACGACAACAGTTTTTAAGATATCAATAATCCTTTCACACGTCTACATCTGCCTTGTGTTTACATTATACACAAAGTTTTAAGTAAATCGGGTAAAAATAAGAGGGTGATTTCAAAGCATTTTGAAAGTGACACACTTCCTTCTGCCAGTTGGTGGCGCTATAACTTTGACTCACAATAGTCACATCCATGCGATCGGCCTCTTACAGCAAACACACTGCTGAAGTTTCATCGAGATCAATTAATGTATGCAGAAGTTATAACACACTTCCTGTTTCTCTTTTCGTGCCATCATTTCGTTTCCTCGCCATGGCCAAACCGTTCGAGATATCAAAAATCCGCTGACCAATTTTTCATCCTCAATGTCTTGACTTCATGCTGACCGAGTTTCGTGGCGATTGGTGGAATTCTCTAGCAGGAGTATTTCACATTCCATTGTATGCGTTTTCAAAAAACCCTAA
The DNA here is from genome assembly GCF_025860055.1 of Xyrauchen texanus. NCBI lineage: Eukaryota > Metazoa > Chordata > Actinopteri > Cypriniformes > Catostomidae > Xyrauchen > Xyrauchen texanus. The sequence goes on from NC_068303.1 coordinate 38,104,688, forward strand.
ATAGACGATTTCCAGTTGGCCTGAGGTAAAAAGTAAAAGTATGAAGGATATATGAAATGATGAGATCTATATGTGTACCAAGTTTCATATTATTACATGCAAGCGTGTTTGATTTATGGACCAAGTTTTCGGACCCTGTTCCAGGGGCGCTGTCGAGCTCCCTGCCACACCCGGTACCAGCTTCAGCCCGGCCCTAATGGCCGCGGGTTCTGACCCGTGTGCAAAGTTTCAAGAGTTTTTGAGCACGTTAAGAGCCCCAAAAGTGCCCCAATAGTCGTAAAAAAAATAATAATAAATATAGCTGCAAGCAGCGATGGCGGGCCCAAGCCGGTGGCACCGCCACCCCCGTGCCTTTAGGGTTGCTGTGCACGATGGGCAATAACGTAACCTCGCTTTGACTGTCGAGAAGATGTGTGCTGTAGACCTTGCATCAGTGTGGGCTCTGCAAAAATGCGCATCGAGGGCACATATCAACCACAAAGTATGCGTGAGCACCCTTCTGATACCTAAAATGAAAAATGAGACACCCTACGGTCTCATGGAGTTAATGGACACATGAAATAAGTACACAAGACTGAAAATTCATATGAAGTGTGCCATTTGGGACAGGGCCTATGACCGTGAACCACAATAGTCACATCTATGAGGTAATTCAAATGTAGAATAATTTTTAATGTCATAGGATGTCATAGGCCAATATCTTTTGCAGCACTTAAATGTGTTAATCCAGAAGGCCAGTATTTATCTGGAGGTCTTTGTACAGGTTTATTAATGTAATTATAATTTACGCTTATGTGTTCCTATGATATGCAATGGAAGTACATTTTTATGTTTAACATGGGTGTATTCACAATACATAGCATACGATATCATATTTTACGATTATTTATCATTATGTTAAGTAGATCATTAAAGTTAAGATAGTAAATGTATTTATATATTTTGTAGTAGCTAATATAACAAGCAAGTACACTGTGGGAATTATGAATTATACCAATGGAGTCGTATGGATTGCTTTTATGCTCCCATTATTATGCTGTCCTTTTTATTCATAAATTAATTTCCTCGCCACGGCTAAAACGTTGGAGATATCAAAAATCCATCCGCAATGTAGCATCCTCAATGTCTTGACTTCATGCTGACCGAGTTTGGTGGCGATTGGATTAATTCTCTAGGAGGAATATATATAATTCCAGAGCATGTGTTTCCAAACAACCTATAATAGCCGACTTCCTGTTGGGCTGGCGTAAAACTTAGAGCACGAAAGTTGTTCGGCCCGATGAGATCTAGAAGTGTTCCAAGTTTCATATTATTACATGCAAGCATGTTTGATATATGGACCAAGTTTTCAGACCCCGTTCAAGGGGGCGCTGTCGAGCCCCCCTGCCACGCCCGGGTACCAGCTTCAGCCCGGCCCGATGGCCGCGGGTTCTGACCCCTGTGCAAAGTTTCAAGAGTTTTTGAGCACGTTAAGGGCCCCAAAAGTCCCGGAAACCTTGAAAAACAATATCTTAATGCAAATCTCACCCAACAGAAAACCCCTCTCCCCCCCCCCTCCCCTCCCCACACACACACACACACACACACACACACACACACAGAATCGCAGGTCTGTCTGTCAGAGAGAGAAAAATTCTGAGAAATCCACATTCAAACCACAATATCTGACTTTCTGTTGGTCGGAGCTAATGACTGTAAATTAGAAAGTTGTTCGGCTCGACGAGAACAATATACACGCCGAGTTTTGTAACTGTAGATAGAACTAACTAAGTTATAACACACTTCATGTGTCCTTTTTAGTCCTAAATCAATTTCCTCGCCACGGCCAAACCGTTCGAGATATCAAAAATCCGTCCGAATGTAGCATCCTCAATGTCTTGACTTCATGCCGACCGAGTTTGGTGGCGATTGGATTCATTCTCTACGAGAAATATATATAATTCCAGAGCATGTGTTTCCAAACAACCCATAATAGCCGACTTCCTGTTGGGCTGGCGTAAAACTTAGAGCACGAAAGTTGTTCGGCCCGATGTGATCTACAAGTGTACCGAGTTTCATATTATTACATGCAAGCATGTTTGATATACGGACAAGTGTTTGAATCCCATTCCAGGGGGCGCTGTCGAGCCCCCCTGCCACGCCCGGGTATCATCTTCGAGTTTTTGAGCACGTTAAGGGCCCCAAAACCTTGAAAAACAAAAATAAAAGCATTTCACTCATCAGCAAAATCAGCCCCCTCCCCCAGACACAGAGAGACGTAGGGTCAGTGGGAGAGGCAGAGAAAATTCTCCAAAAAATCCACATTCAAACCAAAATATCTGACTTTCTGTTGGTCTGAGCTAATGACTGTAAATTAGAATGTTGTCCGGCTCGATGAGAACAATATAATTACTGAGTTTTGTGACTGTGGGTTAAAGTATAAAACCAACCCCTCACTTTTGTCAAAAGGTGGCGCTACTGAGCCCCTGCACCACGCCCGTTTCTGAAACTTTGCACATGTCTACTGGCTAATAAATGTGATGTGTCTGTCGAGTTTCATGCAATTTCAAGTATGCTAAGAGTCTAAAAAGCATCAAAAAAGAATATTCGAGTTTGAAGCATTGCCGCTGCAACAGTATCCAAGATATCAATAATCCTTTCACCTGTCTACATCTGCCGTGTTTTTACATTACACACCAAAAGTTTTAAGTAAATCGGGTAAAAATAAGAGGGTGATTTCAAAGCATTTTGAAAGTGACACACTTCCTTCTGCCAGTTGGTGGCGCTATAACTTTGACTCACAATAGTCACATCCATGCGATCGGGCTCTTACAGCGAACAAACTGCTGAAGTTTCATCGAGATCAATTAATGTATGCAGAAGTTATAACACACTTCCTGTTTCTCTTTTCGCGCCATCATTTCGTTTCCTCGCCACGGCCAAACCGTTCGAGATATCAAAAATCCGCCGGCAACTTTTCATCCTCAATGTCTTGACTTCATGCTGACCGAGTTTCGTGGCGATTGGTGGAATTCTCTAGGAGTATTTCAAATTCCATTGCATGCCTTTTCCAAACAACCCTAAATAGACGATTTCCTGTTGGGCTGAGGTAAAAAGTAAAAGTATGAAGGATATATGAAACGATGAGATCTATATGTGTACCGAGTTTCATATTATTACATGCAAGCGTGTTTGATTTATGGACCAAGTTTTCGGACCCCGTTCCAGGGGGCGCCGTCGAGCCCCCCTGCCACGCCCCGGTACCAGCTTCAGCCCGGCCCTAATGGCCGCGGGTTCTGACCCGTGTGCAAAGTTTCAAGAGTTTTCGAGCACGTTAAGAGCCCCAAAAGTGCCCCAATAGTCGTAAAAAAAATAATAATCATAGTCATCCTAACGAAAACAATAGGGCCTTGCCTTTTCAAGGCTTGGGCCCTAATAATAATCCTAACGAAAACAATAGGGCCTTGCCTTTTCAAGGCTTGGGCCCTAATAATTAAAGCTGCGAGCAGCGATGACGGGCCCAAGCCGGTGGCACCGCCACCCCCGTGCCTTTAGGGTTGCTGTGCACGATGGGCAATAACGTAACCTCGCTTTGACTGTCGAGAAGAAGATGTGTGCTGTAGAGCTCCAACGAACATTCGCAACGACAGCTCTCGACCTAGTTAGAAGCATTTCTTGTTTGCATGACATGTGGACTTAATAAATCCTTATCTTGAGCCAAATAAACAAGCTGACATTCAGTACAACCTGTGTCTTTTGTTTAGAACACATACAAATGTTATTTATGTACCGTTTTTGTACGGTACATAAATAAATAAAGCACCGTTTTTGAAGACTGCGCATGTGCGAACGTGCTCTACTATGGAAGAACGAGCCGATTATTGAATCTGGAAATGGGTGGGGCCTGTAACACCTTTAGGAACCAAACGTGCAACACTCATAAATACCGGTTGTAAATCACATTCCCTCACTCGTCTTTGAGATGGCTTCACGTGTTTGGATCGTCGGCAGTTCCATCATCCGCACACTGCATACTCGCTTCTGTGAGCAGCGCCTGGACGGAAACCTCGGTCTTCAATGTGAGATCACCTGGGACGGCAGAGGAGGCAGACTCTGGGAGCAGCTGTTTCCAGCTCTGCGCTCTCTCAGGGCCAAAGCTACAGCTCCAGATATTCTCATTATTCACCTGGGAGGGAACAGTTTGTGTCGGGTGGGCCGCAACCGCCTCGATTTTCTTCGGGAAATAAAGAGTGACCTGACCGAAGTCTTACAAATGTTTCCCAGAACCAGGCTGGTGTTTTCTGGCATTTTACCCCGTCTAAATTGGAGAGGACAGACTGGCAGGACTGGCTATGGCATTGAACGAAGCCGGCGGTGGATCAACGGCGCCATGTCTGGCTTCTTGGCAGAGAGGCAGATGCGCTGCATTCACCACAGGAACATCGGCTTGTTCCATCTGTGCAGAGACGGAGTCCACCTGAGACCAGAGGGAAACCAGCTTCTGCCGAGCAACCTCCGAGAAGTTCTGCAGGTGGAACTCAGAAGATGAAGCAACAAATGTCCTTTTAAGGGCAGCAACAATGGCTCTTTTAAGAGCCACATTCACTCATTCAAATAAAAAGCATTTTCCAAGTGTGTGAAATTCGTTGTTCCTCACCTTACTTGATGTCAGGTTTCAGATGACTTGTTTTTAAATAAAAATGTCGATTCCTCTTATCCATTCCTTTGTAAGCATTTCAATATAACTTTCAAACCATTTAAGAATCGTGCGCTGTTTTCTGTGCTGACCACAATCCAAAACGTGCCATAAAGCAGCGGTGCTCAAACGTTTTTGTTTTGGTTTATTTATATAAAGACACAGAGAATATTACTTGCCTTACCTGATTAGAATTATAAAAAAAATAACTAGGGAATCACTAAAATGAGAGAATTATTCTTATTTGATGATACTCTCAAAACATTCCACAACAAATCCTTGAAATTGAATGATATTCAGAACAGAACACGAATAAAAAAACGCTCTCTTTACAATCAAAATGTTTTTACATTTGCGATGTATTTGGATGCTAAACTATTCTTTATTATAGGCTTTGTACTTTACTCACGCTCCAATACCGACGTAGAAAATCATCCGCTTTACATGCGTAAAAATATGCTTGGAAACATCACAGTGGAGCGGTGCTTACTGTGAATGATACTGAATTGTACTACTGACTATTTAAACTAGGGCTGGGCGATATGGCAAAATATATTATCACGATATTTTTTTCCATATTGATCGATATCGATATTTGTTACGATATATAATTTAATAATGCTGCCCGTTTGAAAAGTATACTGATAATGATGCCTGAAGAAACCAGAAGGTTCAATAGTTGAACTATATAGTTTATTAACATAAATAAATAACAATGCAAACATTTAACTGTGCAAACATGGATTGGTTGAGAATATATTTTGTTATAAAAGAATATTGATAAACTTTAAATCTAAATGTTAACATTTTACTTTTAGCAAACATGCTTTATCTGCCTTGACAAAACAATGCAAGTTAGCTTGCCTTGTAACTGATTATAAAATATCAAACTAAAAGCTGTGACTACAGTACTATCACATCAAATTTCTTTGGCAGGGCAGCAAACATTTCAAAATGTTTGCAGAGGTACAACCAAGACAACAAATGTAAACAAGTGAACCACAAAGTCCCTGGCAGATTTAAGTACTTAACTGTCAGATAAATAAAATATTAATTGTGTACTGGTTTTAAATATCTCAAATGTTTTAGAGGTAGCAATCTGAGTAAAAAGTGCAAAATGTAAACATTGTAAACCAGTCACTATGCTACACCTTTTAGGTAGTGCTCATGTAACCCTAATTACCCTATTATAGGTTTTTTGCCAGAAAGACTAGTCTGCAAAACTTTTGGACGGAGTAACATTAACATGGGCCCGCATTTTCATACTCTCGGTGTGGTCGCTGGGATGGTACCTTTTCAGGTGACCGAAAAGGTTTTATTTGTGTTTCCCGTCTTGGTTATCACCGACCGACGGCATATTTCGCAGACCGTCTTTATTTGCGCGTCGTCGCTTTTCAGCAGAGATGGGACCAAGTCACACATGTGCAAGTCTCAAGTAAGTCTCAAGTCTTAACCTTCAAGTCTCAAGTAAGTCCCAAGTATTTTTTTCTTGGGCAAGTCAAGTCCAAGTCAAGTCACAGGCTATGTCAATTCAAGTCCAAGTCAAGTCACAGGCTATGTCAAGTCAAGTCCAAGTCAAGTCACCTTATTATTGTAATTTTACCTGCAGAATCTGATCATAATAAAGTGAAAAGACAAGATATAAGTAACTGTCAGTAAATTACAATACTCATGTTCAGTAAAATACATCATGGAATCAAACAAAATTGTAACTTCATAAAATTATTTATTTTTCACTTCTGCCAACAGTGTTTGAAATGTTTTACATTTTCAACATTGAGTCCATAAAACATATAACAGCTTAACATCCAACAGACTCCTCTCTGAACACCTCCCTCTCTCTCTCTCAAACACAGTTACATACATTAAACTTTGTTACATTTCTCCTCTCTCTCTCACACACACACTCTCTCTCACACTCTCTCTCTCTCTCACACACACACTCTCTCTCACACTCTCTCTCTCTCACACACTCTCTCTCTCTCTCTCTCTCACACACTCTCTCTCCCACACCCTCTCTCACACACACACTCTCTCTCTCTCTCTCTCACACACTCTCTCTCTCTCTCTCTCACACACACACTCTCTCTCACACTCTCTCTCTCACACACACTCTCTCTCTCTCTCTCTCACACACACTCTCTCTCCCACACCCTCTCTCTCTCTCACACACCCACTCACACACACTCTCTCTCACACTCTCTCTCACACACACACTCTCTCACACTCTCTCTCTCTCTCACACACACACACTCTCTCTCACACACACACTCTCTCTCACACTCTCTCTCTCTCACACACTCTCTCTCTCTCTCTCACACACACTCTCTCTCCCACACCCTCTCTCACACACTCTCTCTCACACACTCTCTCTCTCTCTCTCTCACACACCCACTCACACAAACTCTCTCTCCCACACCCACACTCACTCACTCACTCTCGCGCTCGCGCTCACACACACACACACACACACACTCACTCTCTCACACACTCTCTCTCCCACACTCTCTCTCCCACACTCCCACACCCACACTCACTCACTCACTCACACACACACACACTCACTCTCGCGCTCTCACACTCCCACACACACACACTCAGAGTATATCCATAAGCCTATTTTTGCAATGTCTGTGAGTGGGAAACGTTGAGGTACCAGCGCGCGTGAACGTCATGGCAACGTACAAAACAAAGTACCTCGCGCGGGAAACACTTAAATGCGCGTAACTAACGTAAATCAAGTAGGCTAGTATGCAGCATAAGCTACGAAGTGTTGGCGAAATAAAAAATTAATGGACAGATTTTTTTTTTCCAGAAAACTTCTTGCACAAAATAAATTCAAGCACTTTCAAGGACCTGTATATGTATGTTTATTTTCAAGAACTTTCCAGGGCCTTGAATTTTATTTTTCAGATTCACAAACTTTCAAGGATTTCAAGGACCCGTGGGAACCCTGCTATTATTACATTAGCTAACTACCAACTAACCAGATAAAATTAACAAATTGACAAGCACTTACTGGGCAGAATGGCTCTTCAAATGGTGGACGAAATTGGAGGTTGTCGTCTGGCTGTCCGCGATCTTAACGTTGCATGTCTTGCAAAGCGCTGTTCGTCTTTTACCATCTTGATAATCATTTTTGAAGCCGAAAACGATGACCCTCGGTAACGTTACCCCTCCGGCTGACATGTTGATGGGTTATCTGATCTAAGTGGGCGTGGTGTGCGTAAGGTACGAGAGGGCATGGCTGATGATAGCCTATAGTGTCGTGATCCAGTCATGACAAAACTATTCTCAGCCTGCGCTCCAGCTGGATCAACTTTATTTTTTAAAATAATTTATATATTTTATATTCAAACTGAAAACATGATGTGATTAACACTCAAGTCATTCAAGTCTTCGTCTCTCAAGTCAAGTCAAGTCCCGAGTCTTTAACTTCCAAGTCCGAGTCAAGTCTCAAGTATTTTATTTTTTGTCAAGTCAAGTCACAAGTCATAAAAATAGCGACTCGAGTCGACTCGAGTCCAAGTCACCAAGTCACAAGTCCCCATGTCTGCTTTTCAGATATCCAAACCACTTCCATATAATTGACGTCTTGTTACCTTTTTTGTCAACAATTTCCTCAGCTTTGGAAGATAGTTCGAGTTCGTCGTTTCCACTCATTTTTTCTTTACACTCACTTTCTTCACTGCCGGTAGCTCAAACAGTGCTCTGCTAGCAAATGGGCGTGTACTTAGACGCACAAGCCAAAATCTGCGTTCTGACTGGCTGTTGTCCGTTTATTTCTGCTTTGTAATAGGCTGTTAGGTCTATCCATATCGAGTAAACATGTCAAAAGTTTATCATTGTAGTCTAAATAAATATTATCGCGATGCCATATCGAGATCGTTTTATCGCCCAGCCCTAATTTAAACAGAGTCATTTTTATATGTTAGGTTTACTATTTTATTATTATATTTTACTGCGGATATAATGAACAGGCTGCGATGTCAAGATTGCAATGATGGAGTGTGTGTGTGTGTGTATTTGTAACCTTAAGTAATCATGGTTTATTTATTCATTTATTTATTCATTTGTTCTTTTATTTATTTATTATTTAACATGCATGTGTGCATTATTAAAAGTACCATTGCAGCAACGAGAACGGGTCTGAGCCAAATTATGTTAAAGATGTGTTCTGGTGACTGGCGTGTTTTTAAACCAATCAGATAAGAGTAAATCGAGAGTTAGCGATTAGCTCATATGATTGGCTACATGAAGAAGGTGGACCCGCCCTCCACTTCGCGCTCCCGTTGGAACTACGTCATTTCAACAACAAATGGTAGATTTATCAGAAAATTAATCAGAAAGAAAATCAATCGCATAGATCGCAAAACAATAATTATAAAAGTGGTTGTTTGCTGCCATTTTTTTTTTGTTTTCTTGTAAAAAATGTAAAACACAAGCATATATGTTTTATCACAGGTTTACAATAAAAATAAAAGTGTGATTTCAAAGCATTTTGAAATTTGATCATCATTCTCGGACGTTTTGATACGTTCGGATCGATCAGCCCATCCCTACTTTCTTTAGACATATGTTTCATGTGTTGGTTTTAAGAAAGACTCGGAGTACTCATAAAACTCACAGAACGAAATATGCGTCACACTTTACTGCGTTCTCAACAACATGTACAAGTCTTCTTCATACGTTAAAACAACGAGAATACAGAAAATAGGCTTAGAACTCCACCTAGTGGTTATATTATAGAATTAAAGGAGAAATTACATGAGACAGCTTTATAACTGAAATGGCTTTAACTGAAATAGACTAAAGTTTAATATAACTATTCTGATAAGTGTATATTTCCAACATCATGTTTGTGTTATCAGTTTCTGTAAGTTTTTGTGACGTGTTTCAGAAAGATAATGGCTTAGACAGAGCAATAGTTTATTTTCATCTTAACCGGACATTAAAGTTGATCACTGCAATAATTCATAATTCAATATATTGATACCCGATTTCTTTATCAACTGTTTGTTCAATTGAGACATAAGGGGTGATTTCAAAGCATTTGAAAGTGACACACTTCCTTCTGCCAGTTGGTGGCGCTATAACTTTGACTCACAGTAGTCACATCCATGTGACACACTGCTGAAGTTTCATCGAGATCAGTTAATATATGCAAAAGTTATAACACACTTCCTTGCTTTTATGCTTCCTTTGTGTGCTTTTTGGAGCTTCAAAGTTCATTTGCAATGTGTTCCACATTCAAACCAAAATATCTGACTCTAGGTCAAAGTATGAAACCAATACCCCACTTTTGTCTGAAGGTGGCGCTACTGAGCCCCTGCACCAGGCATCAAAAAAGAAAATTCAAGTTTGAAGAGCTGCCACAACAACAGTATTTAAGATATCAATAATCCTTTCACACGTCTACATCTGCCGGGTGTTTACATTATACACATAAAGTTTGAAGTAAATCGTGTAACAATAAGTGGGTGATTTTAAAGCATTTTGAAAGTGACACACTTCCTTCTGCCAGTTGGTGGCGCTATAACTTTGACTCACAATAGTCACATCCATGCGATCGGCCTCTTACAGCGAACACACCGCTGAAGTTTCATCGAGATCAATTAATGTATGCAGAAGTTATAACACTCTGACTGTTTCTCGTTTCTCGCCATCATTTCGTTTCCTCGCCACGGCCAAACCGTTAGAGATATCAAAAATCTGCCGGCAATTTTTCATGCTCAATGTCTTGACATCATGCTGACCGAGTTTGGTGGCGATTGGTGGAATTCTCTGGGAGGAGTATTCCAAATTCCATTGCGTGCGTATTTCAAACAACCCTAAATAGACAGTTTCCTGTTGGTCTGGGGTAAAAAGTAAAAGTATGAAGGATATATGAAACGATGAGATCTATATGTGTACCCAGTTTCATATTATTACATGCAAGCGTGTTTGAGTTATAGACCAAGTTTTCGGACCCTGTTCCAGGGGGCGCTGTCGAGCCCCCCTGCCACGCCCGGGTACCAGCTTCAGCCCGGCCCTAATGACCGCAGGTTCTGACCAGTGTGCAAAGTTTCAAGAGTTTTTGAGCATGTTAAGAGCCCCAAAAGTGCCCCGTAATTCGTAAAAAAAAATAAAAAATAATAATAATAATAATAATAATAATAATTAAAGCTGCGAGCAGCGATGACGGGCCCAATCCGGTGGCACCGCCACCCCTGGGCCTTTAGGGTCGCCGCGCACGACGGGCAATAACGTAAGCTCGCTCGACCGTCGAGAAGATGTGTGCAAATTCCAAGAAATCCACATTCAAACCAAAATATCTGACTTTCTGTTGGTCTGTTTGTTCACTTGAGACATAAGGGGTGATTTAAAATCATTTTGAAAGTGACACACTTCCTTCTGCCAGTTGGTGGCGCTATAACTGACTCACAATAGCAACATCCATGCGATCGGCCTCTTACAGCGAACACACTGCTGAAGTTTCGTCGAGATCAATTAATGTATGCAGAAGTTATAACAGACTTCCTGTTTCTCTTACTGCCTTCTGCCAGTTATTATAGGCTTTGTACTTTACTCACGCTCCAATACCGACGTAGAAAATCATCCTCTTTACATGCGTAAAAATATGCTTGGAAACATCACAGTGGAGCGGTGCTTACTGTGAATGATACTGAATTGTACTACTGACTATTTAAACAGAGTAATTTTTATATGGTAGGTTTACTATTTTATTATTATATTTTATTGCGGCTATAATGAACAGGCTGCAATGTCAAGATTGCAATGATGGAGTGTGTGTGTGTGTGTATTTGTAACCTTAAAGGGGTCATATAATGCCATTTTTGTACAAGTTAATATGAATCTTTAGGGTCTAAATGAAAACTTTGTAATATACTTTTATTAAAAATTCTCATTAGTATTTTAAGAAAACACTAATTTTAACTGCTCAAAAACAGCTCCGTTTTCAGCACGCCGTTTCAGTGCATATGACTTTAAATGATAATGAGGTTTGGTCACCCGCCCCTCCCTCCGTTCTGGGGAATTCTAGTCTTGAATCATATGCATTTGCAAGATGTAAACAGTATTTTGCCAGTATTGTGTTACCATTCATCTTCATGCAGTTATAACTGTTTTTGACATTACTTTAATCAGTAACATACAAGTAAACCAGGTGTAACTTAGTGTTACCATGTTAACTGTAACACCTGCGTACACAGTTTTTAATAACACAATAACCATAACGCGTTGTTCATTATAAACGTGGGATTATGAATTATATTGAGAACGTCATAACGTTATGGAAAACATGCCGTAATGTACCCTGAGTGTAAACATTAGCCACATGCAGTTTAGCGTTGTTTTGGTTAAACTCACCTCTGAATGCCGCTTTACCTGCAGTTGAGCGTTGTTAAACTCACCGATGAATGGGGTTGTACACCACAATGAGCGTTGTTAAACTCACCGATGAATGCGGTTGCCTATGAACGCGCTAAACTTTTGCTGAGAGGGCACTTTGATATCAGATTGTGAGGGTTTTTAAACATAAAAAACTGTTGGAGGGCCAGATAAAGATGATCTGGGGGCCACCATTATACTAGCCCTGCCATAGATCATTTATTGTAGCCTATTCCTTTTTATTTTTATTTATTGCAGTCTCGACCCATTCGCAGCAGACCATTGCGGTGAGCTTACCCAAGACGTCAAATTTCAACGCTACAGGCTCCGGTTCAGAGATATATAGAAGTCTATCGGACTACCCTGCACGTTATGTTTGCTCTCCTGATCACAACAGAAGTGACGTAGATAGTGACGTGTGCAAAACTGTCCCAATTCTGCTTTTCACAGCTTCGGGCCCTTGCGCACTTACTCCGCTAAGTGCACTTTCAACAAGTGTCCACTTCGAGGAAGGCCTTAGGGCATAGTGTGCATATTGGGACAGGGCCTTCCTGTTTTCGGTTGAAGTCCACAGTAGTCGATTGTCTAGTTAACGCGCGCGATCATTGGTAACTAAGCAATTCAAGAGAACGCGCCCCATTTAAGTCAACAGGGTGCAACAGAGTTCTCAACAGAAAATATCACTCTAATCACCCTTTTGCTAATGAAAAAATAATAATCTATAAACAAAGTCGTAACAGCTAAAATAATTTTAGCTCAAATTTATTTATTTGCTAAAATAAAACATTTACTTACTTTCACATGTTTCATTAAGTCCTCGGCAGTTGCATGACCCATGAACTGGGATCCCAGGTATCTTGACTGCACCTGCCCGCCCTCCCAAAAACGTACGTGCAGGTCCAGCTGTTTCGTTTTGGTGGTGCGATTAAGACTTTCGTCGAACATCAGCACGAACGGTCCCGTGATTTTGGAAATTAGTCATCATCCGCTATTCCAAAGCGCGTAATGGCTGATGGCTGTCGTTTGCTGGAGACCCTTCACAGCAGTTAGATGTTTTTCACTTTTTGAATGAGACTCCAGCGCCCATACACCCAACATTCCCAATTTAATAGCTTTCTTGCATAAGCAGTAGCTTCAAATGCGTTATTTGCAACTGGCTTTAACCAAGCACGAAATTCTGATTTTTCAAGCCAAGTATCGCTAAACTTGCACTTCCTCATAGCTGAATAAAATCCGTTTAACGTCTTTCTGTGGTATCCGAGAGACTCGCGCCAATAACACGAAAGCTCAAAGCTGATTGGCTGTTGCATGTTGGTCTATTTTGTAGTCATAATTGAGACATAAGGGGGTGATTTCAAAGCATTTTGAAAGTGACACACTTCCTTCTGCCAGTTGGTGGCGCTATAACTTTGACTCACAATAGTCACATCCACGTGACCGGCCTCTTCCAGTGAAGAAACTGCTGAAGTTTCATCGAGATCAAGTAATGTATGCAGAAGTTATAACACACTTCCTTGCTGTTTAAGCTGCATTTAAGTGCTTTTTTTGAGCTTCAAAGTTCTTGTGCAATGTGTTCCACATTCAAACCAAAATATCTGACTGTAGGTCAAAGTATGAAACCAATACCCCACTTTTGTCTGAAGGTGGCGCTACTGAGCCCCTGCACCAGGCATCAAAAAGAAAATTCAAGTTTGAAGAGCTGCCACGACAACAGTATTTAAGATATCAATAATCCTTTCACACGTCTACATCTGCCGGGTGTTTACATTATACACATAAAGTTTGAAGTAAATCGTGTAAAAATAAGTGGGTGATTTTAAAGCATTTTGAAAGTGACACACTTCCTTCTGCCAGTTGGTGGCGCTATAACTTTGACTCACAATAGTCACATCCATGCGATCGGCCTCTTACAGCGAACACACCGCTGAAGTTTCATCGAGATCAATTAATGTATGCAGAAGTTATAACACTCTGACTGTTTCTCGTTTCTCGCCATCATTTCGTTTCCTCGCCACGGCCAAACCGTTAGAGATATCAAAAATCTGCCGGCAATTTTTCATGCTCAATGTCTTGACATCATGCTGACCGAGTTTGGTGGCGATTGGTGGAATTGTCTGGGAGGAGTATTCCAAATTCCATTGCGTGCGTTTTCAAACAACCCTAAATAGACGGTTTCCTGTTGGTCTGGGGTAAAAAGTAAAAGTATGAAGGATATATGAAACGATGAGATCTATATGTGTACCGAGTTTCATATTATTACATGCAAGCGTGTTTGAGTTATAGACCAAGTTTTCGGACCCTGTTCCAGGGGGCGCTGTCGAGCCCCCCTGCCACGCCCGGGTACCAGCTTCAGCCCGGCCCTAATGACCGCAGGTTCTGACCCGTGTGCAAAGTTTCAAGAGTTTTTGAGCATGTTAAGAGCCCCAAAAGTGCCCCGTAAGTCGTAAAAAAAAAAATAATAATAATAATTAAAGCTGCGAGCAGCGATGACGGGCCCAAGCCGGTGGCACCGCCACCCCCGTGCCTTTAGGGTTGCTGTGCACGATGGGCAATAACGTAACCTCGCTTTGACTGTCGAGAAGAAGATGTGTGCTGTAGAGCTCCAACGAACATTCGCAACGACAGCTCTCGACCTAGTTAGAAGCATTTCTTGTTTGCATGACATGTGGACTTAATAAATCCTTATCTTGAGCCAAATAAACAAGCTGACATTCAGTACAACCTGTGTCTTTTGTTTAGAACACATACAAATGTTATTTATGTACCGTTTTTGTACGGTACATAAATAAATAAAGCACCGTTTTTGAAGACTGCGCATGTGCGAACGTGCTCTACTATGCAAGAACGAGCCGATTATTGAATCTGGAAATGGGTGGGGCCTGTAACACCTTTAGGAACCAAACGTGCATCACTCATAAATACCGGTTGTAAATCACATTCCCTCACTCGTCTTTGAGATGGCTTCACGTGTTTGGATCGTCGGCAGTTCCATCATCCGCACACTGCATACTCGCTTCTGTGAGCAGCGCCTGGACGGAAACCTCGGTCTTCAGTGTGAGATCACCTGGGACGGCAGAGGAGGCAGACTCTGGGAGCAGCTGTTTCCAGCATCTGCGCTCTCTCAGGGCCAAAGCTACAGCTCCAGATATTCTCATTATTCACCTGGGAGGGAACAGTTTGTGTCGGGTGGGCCGCAACCGCCTCGATTTTCTTCGGGAAATAAAGAGTGACCTGACCGAAGTCTTACAAATGTTTCCCAGAACCAGGCTGGTGTTTTCTGGCATTTTACCCCGTCTAAATTGGAGAGGACAGACTGGCAGGACTGGCTATGGCATTGAACGAAGCCGGCGGTGGATCAACGGCGTCATGTCTGGCTTCTTGGCAGAGAGGCAGATGCGCTGCATTCACCACAGAAACATCGGCTTGTTCCATCTGTGCAGAGACGGAGTCCACCTGAGACCAGAGGGAAACCAGCTTCTGCCGAGCAACCTCCGAGAAGCTCTGCAGGTGGAACTCAGAAGATGAAGCAACAAATGTCCTTTTAAGGGCAGCAACAATGGCTCTTTTAAGAGCCACATTCACTCATTCAAATAAAAAGCATTTTCCAAGTGTGTGAAATTCGTTGTTCCTCACCTTACTTGATGTCAGGTTTCAGATGACTTGTTTTTAAATAAAAATGTCGATTCCTCTTATCCATTCCTTTGTAAGCATTTCAATATAACTTTCAAACCATTTAAGAATCGTGCGCTGTTTTGTGTGCTGACCACAATCCAAAACGTGCCATAAAGCAGCGGTTCTCAAACTTTTTTGTTTTGGTTTATTTATATAAAGACACAGAGAATATTACTTGCCTTACCTGATTAGAATTATAAAAAAAATAACTAGGGAATCACTAAAACGAGAGAATTATTCTTATTTGATGATACTCTCAAAACATTCCACAACAAATCCTTGAAATTGAATGATATTCAGAACAGAACACGAATAAAAAAACGCTCTCTTTACAATCAAAATGTTTTTACATTTGCGATGTATTTGGATGCTAAACTATTCTTTATTATAGGCTTTGTACTTTACTCACGCTCCAATACCGACGTAGAAAATCATCCGCTTTACATGCGTAAAAATATGCTTGAAAACATCACAGTGGAGCGGTGCTTACTGTGAATGATACTGAACTGTACTACTGACTATTTAAACTAGGGCTGGGCGATATGGCAAAATATATTATCACGATATTTTTTTCCATATTGATCGATATCGATATTTGTTACGATATATAATTTAATAATGCTGCCCGTTTGAAAAGTATACTGATAATGATGCCTGAAGAAACCAGAAGGTTCAATAGTTGAACTATATAGTTTATTAACATAAATAAATAACAATGCAAACATTTAACTGTGCAAACATGGATTGGTTGAGAATATATTTTGTTATAAAAGAATATTGATAAACTTTAAATCTAAATGTTAACATTTTACTTTTAGCAAACATGCTTTATCTGCCTTGACAAAACAATGCAAGTTAGATTGCCTTGTAACTGATTATAAAATATTAAACTAAAAGCTGTGACTACAGTACTATCACATCAAATTTCTTTGGCAGGGCAGCAAACATTTCAAAATGTTTGCAGAGGTACAACCAAGACAACAAATGTAAACAAGTGAACCACAAAGTCCCTGGCTGATTTAAGTACTTAACTGTCAGATAAATAAAATATTAATTGTGTACTGGTTTTAAATATCTCAAATGTTTTAGAGGTAGCAATCTGAGTAAAAAGTGCAAAATGTAAACACTGTAAACCAGTCACTATGCTACACCTTTTAGGTAGCGCTCATGTAACCCTAATTACCCTATTATAGGTTTTTTGCCAGAAAGACTAGTCTGCAAAACTTTTGGACGGAGTAACATTAACATGGGCCCGCATTTTCATACCCTCGGTGTGGTCGCTGGGATGGTACCTTTTCAGGTGACCGAAAAGGTTTTATTTGTGTTTCCCGTCTTGGTTATCACCGACCGACGGCATATTTCGCAGACCGTCTTTATTTGCGCGTCGTCGCTTTTCAGATATCCAAACCACTTCCATATAATTGACGTCTTGTTACCTTTTTTGTCAACAATTTCCTCAGCTTTGGAAGATAGTTCGAATTCGTCGTTTCCACTCATTTTTTCTTTACACTCACTTTCTTCACTGCCGGTAGCTCAAACAGTGCTCTGCTAGCAAATGGGCGTGTACTTAGACGCACAAGCCAAAATCTGCGTTCTGACTGGCTGTTGTCCGTTTATTTCTGCTTTGTAATAGGCTGTTAGGTCTATCCATATCGAGTAAACATGTCAAAAGTTTATCATCGTAGTCTAAATAAATATTATCGCGATGCCATATCGAGATCGTTTTATCGCCCAGCCCTAATTTAAACAGAGTAATTTTTATATGTTAGGTTTACTATTTTATTATTATATGGCGTGTTTTTAAACCAATCAGATAAGAGTAAATCGAGAGTTAGCGATTAGCTCATCTGATTGGCTACATGAAGAAGGTGGACCCGCCCTCCACTTCGCACTCCCATTGGAACTACGTCATTTCAACAACAAATGGTAGATTTATCAGAAAATTAATCAGAAAGAAAATCAATCGCAAAGATCGCAAAACAATAATTATAAAAGTGGTTGTTTGCTGCCATTTTTTTTTTGTTTTCTTAAAAATGTAAAACACAAGCATATATGTTTTATCACAGGTTTACAATAAAAATAAGAGTGTGATTTCAAAGCATTTTGAAATTTGATCATCATTCTCGGACGTTTTGATACGTTCGGATCGATCAGCCCATCCCTACTTTCTTTAGACATATGTTTCATGTGTTGGTTTTAATAAAGACTCTGAGTACTCATAAAACTCACAGAACGAAATATGCGTCACACTTTACTGCATTCTCAACAACATGTACAAGTCTTCTTCATATGTTAAAACAACGAGAATACAGAAAATAGGCTTAGAACTCCACCTAGTGGTTATATTATAGAATTAAAGGAGAAATTACATGAGACAGCTTTATAACTGAAATGGCTTTAACTGAAATAGACTAAAGTGTAATATAACTATTCTGATAAGTGTGTATTTCCAACATCATGTTTGTGTTATCAGTTTTTGTAAGTTTTTGTGACGTGTTTCAGAAAGATAATGGCTTAGACAGAGCAATAGTTTATTTTCATCTTAACCGGACATTAAAGTTGATCACTGCAATAATTCATAATTCAGTGTATTGATACCCGATTTCTTTATCAACTGTTTGTTCTATTGAGACATAAGGGGGTGATTTCAAAGCATTTTGAAAGCGACACACTTCCTTCTGCCAGTTGGTGGCGCTATAACTTTGACTCACAATAGTCACATCCATGCGATCGGCCTCTTACAGCGAACACACCGCTGAAGTTTCATCGAGATCAATTAATGTATGCAGAAGTTATAACACTCTGACTGTTTCTCGTTTCTCGCCATCATTTTGTTTCCTCGCCACGGCCAAACCGTTAGAGATATCAAAAATCTGCCGGCAATTTTTCATGCTCAATGTCTTGACATCATGCTGACCGAGTTTGGTGGCGATTGATGGAATTCTCTGGGAGGAGTATTCCAAATTCCATTGCGTGCGTTTTTCAAACAACCCTAAATAGACGGTTTCCTGTTGGTCTGGGGTAAAAAGTAAAAGTATGAAGGATATATGAAACGATGAGATCTATATGTGTACCCAGTTTCATATTATTACATGCAAGCGTGTTTGAGTTATAGACCAAGTTTTCGGACCCTGTTCCAGGGGCGCTGTCGAGCCCCCTGCCACGCCCGGTACCAGCTTCAGCCCGGCCCTAATGACCGCAGGTTCTGACCAGTGTGCAAAGTTTCAAGAGTTTTTGAGCATGTTAAGAGCCCCAAAAGTGCCCCGTAAGTCGTAAAAATAATAATAATAATAATAATAATTAAAGCTGCGAGCAGCGATGACGGGCCCAAGCCGGTGGCACCGCCACCCTGGGCCTTTAGGGTCGCCAGCGCACGACGGGCAATAACGTAAGCTTCGCTCGACCGTCGAGAAGATGTTTGCAAATTCCAAGAAATCCACATTCAAACCAAAATATCTGACTTTCTGTTGGTCTGTTTGTTCACTTGAGACATAAGGGGTGATTTAAAAGCATTTTGAAAGTGACACACTTCCTTCTGCCAGTTGGTGGCGCTATAACTGACTCACAATAGCAACATCCATGCGATCGGCCTCTTACAGCGAACACACTGCTGAAGTTTCGTCGAGATCAATTAATGTATGCAGAAGTTATAACAGACTTCCTGTTTCTCTTACTGCCTTCTGCCAGTTATTATAGGCTTTGTACTTTACTCACGCTCCAATACCGACGTAGAAAATCATCCTCTTTGCATGCTAAAAATATGCTTGGAAACATCACAGTGGAGCGGTGCTTACTGTGAATGATACTGAATTGTACTACTGACTATTTAAACAGAGTAATTTTTATATGGTAGGTTTACTATTTTATTATTATATTTTATTGCGGCTATAATGAACAGGCTGCAATGTCAAGATTGCAATGATGGAGTGTGTGTGTGTGTGTATTTGTAACCTTAAAGGGGTCATATAATGCCATTTTTGTACAAGTTAATATGAATCTTTAGGGTCTAAATGAAAACTTTGTAATATACTTTTATTAAAAATTCTCATTAGTGTTTTAAGAAAACACAAATTTTAACTGCTCAAAAACAGCTCCGTTTTCAGCACGCCGTTTCAGTGCATATGACTTTAAATGATAATGAGGTTTGGTCACCCCGCCCCTCCCTCCGTTCTGGGGGAATTGTAGTCTTGAATCATATGCATTTGCAAGATGTAAACAGTATTTTGCCAGTATTGTGTTACCATTCATCTTCATGCAGTTATAACTGTTTTTTTACATTACTTCTTAATCAGTAACATACAAGTAAACCAGGTGTAACTTAGTGTTACCATGTTAACTGTAACACCTGCGTACACAGTTTTTAATAACACAATAACCATAACGCGTTGTTCATTATAAACGTGTGATTATGAATTATATTGAGAACGTCGTAACGTTATGGAAAACATGCCGTAATGTACCCTGAGTGTAAACATTAGCCACATGCAGTTTAGCGTTGTTTTGGTTGAACTCACCTCTGAGTGCTGCTTTACCTGCAGTTGAGCGTTGTTAAACTCACCGATGAATGGTGTTGTACGCCACAATTTGCGTTGTTAAACTCACCGATGAATGCGGTTGCCTATGAACGCGCTAAACCTTTGCTCAGAGGGCACTTTGATATCAGATTGTGAGGGTTTTTAAAAATAAAAAAAACTGTTGGAGGGTCAGATAAAGATGATCTGGGGGCCACCATTATACTAGCCCTGCCATAGATCATTCATTGTAGCCTATTCCTTTTATTTTTATTTATTGCAGTCTCGACCCATTCGCAGCAGACGAAAAGCGTACGTGCAGGTCCAGCTGTTTCGTTTTGGTGGTGCGATGAAGACTTTCATCGAACATCAGCACGAACGGTCCCGTGATTTTGGAAATTAGTCATCATCCGCTATTCCAAAGCGCGTAATGGCTGATGGCTGTAGTTTGCTGGAGACCCTTGACAGCAGTTAGATATTTTTCACTTTTTGAATGAGACTCCAGCGCCCGTACACCCAACATTCCCAATTTAATAGCTTTCTTGCATAAGCAGTAGGCTTCAAATGCGTTATTTGCAACTGGGTTTAACCAAGCACGAAATTCAGATTTTTCAAGCCAAGTATCGCTAAACTTGCACTTCCTCATAGCTGAATAAAATCCGTTTAACGTCTTTCTGTTGTATCCGAGAGACTCGCGCCAATAACACGAAAGCTCAAAGCTGGCTGTTGCATGTTGGTCTATTTTGTAGTCATAATACAGCGAATTATATTTGGACTAGCGAAATAAGAAACTACAACACCACGGAAGTAAAAAAAGAAACATTCCAAAGCGCTGAGGAGCATTTAAATGAGATTTACATGGACGTAGGAAAATTAAGACCTGTTAAAAATTATTTAAGACCTAGAACACAATACTTCAGCAAATTTAAGACTTTTTAAGGCCTTAAATTGTGATTTTGAAATTTTAGACTTTTTAAGACTTTTTAAGACCCCGTGGAAACCCTGTTTTTTTTTTTTATTTATTTTTTTTTGTAGAGTATTTTTTTATTGTATCACCAAAGCAATG